>NW_017890834.1:0-33367 GCF_001540865.1 Ananas comosus | reverse complement strand
ACACACACACACTTACAATATTCTTATGTTTAAATAACAATAGACTAGCATAAGCTGGCAAAAAACTAAGGAACATTACATAAGTAGACTAGCATAAGCTGGCAAAAGACTGAGACACGTTACGTGCGTTACGTTACGTACCTACGTCCTCCAAACGCCGCTTCCTCCTCTATAAGACGCACAAGCTCCCCTACGACCTGTTGGACCCCTCGGACACCGTCGTCATGCCCGACAGCAGCTTCCCGCCCCGCCGCCGCCGCCGCCTGCTCCGCCACGACCAGTAGCTCCGGATGTTCCGCGACGCACTGGCCCGCGGTATGGGGGGGAGGAAGTACGAGCGCGTGGAGAGGCCGCTGAAGCGGAAGCACGAGAAGCTGGCGAGGTGGAGGAGGGAGGAGCAGCGGAGGCACTCGGAGAGAGAACAATATAAGAAGACAGAAAGAGCTAAGAAAAGCCACAGAACCCCGTTTTTATATCTTAGATATATTCAAATAAGATTATAAAACTTAAAATCTAGGAGAGAGAGAGAAGGAGAAAAAAACCCGATGAAAATAACTACAAGTTAGTTAGTTAATTATCCTAGGTTTACCCTTCTAGGGAGATAAGACCCCTTAGTGACGTCTACCCACACAACGAAAAAGACTACTACACCTGAACGAGTTTCCTAGTACACCGTTTAGTGAACGTGTTAAGGGGGTTCCATTTTTTCTTTTTTCTTTTTTATTGAATAACAAATAGTTAAAAGAAAGAACAAAGGACATCATATAAAAAATAAAGTTGAATAGTATAGTGTTATAATAATATACACATACTTTGGTATCATATTCAAACGTTTGTTTACTCTAGTTCAATGTACACACCTCGGTTTAGTTTAAAGGATTGAACAGATCAAGGAAAAAAAAAAAAATTGTTTTGTTTTTTAATGACATTGACAAAATTAAGTTCATATTAAAGGGATAGAGAATCAGATAAAGAGTCACATTTATACAACTCCAAACTTAGTGTCCTACAAAGATGAGTTTGAGAGTACCTCCGAACTCTTCGAAACTCTTGGGGTTCGTGTCTCAGTGGCGCTAGGGGCGTCTGCTTCTTCTCTATACACCCCGGTGAAAGTTCCATTTAAAGCCGCTTAAATCAGCAAAATAAAGCATTTTTAAAGCTTGTTCTCATCTCGGTTTAGAGTTCGAGTATCTTACCTCACACTAACCGCTTCAATTAGTCTTTGATATTTACGGTGGCTAGCGTGGCTTTACGAGCCAGCCACTACTTAAGAAGCCTGGCTGTTTAAAGAGTGTCGTAAGTTACAAATGAGGTGTACGTCCACCTTCCTCGTAAACAACGTCGTTGTTAGATCTCTTCCCTTTAATTCAATGACGAGTAGAGACGAGTACCTGTACGTTCACCATCAGTACATGTATCTTCAACGTAGAAAACACGAAGGACACATCGTCGTCATGACAAGAAGTTATTCAAACGAAAGAGAAACCACAAGAAACATAATTGGCGCGGCTAGAGGCGAAAATCAAAAACAAACTCAAGTCTCTTGTTTAAACTGTTTATTAGAATCAAACACACGAGACAACGAAAAATTAGTAGTACCGAATGGGTACATTTAGATTATTTACGACCTCGAAATCAACAGTCTACTTTAAAGGTACTCTTAAAACCTTAGGTACCCAACACTGTTAACACAACCTTAAATAGGTGAGATTACACTTTCTCTTCCCAACACTGTTAACAATTCCTACTAGAGGTTACCTTGTGTATGGTTTCACTTCTCTTTTCGAATTAGAGTAAGAATGTAATCTTTTTCGGGGATCACACCTAAACTATTGTTTATATTAACATTTCGTCATTCAAAAAACCAAGGGACAAGAGAATCCACCGTGAAAGTGAAGTTCTATACTGAGTCTTTAATTTCTGCTTAGGTGCTCTAATTACGTTCGTCTCTTATAGATACACTACTCCGTGTTAGTGTGGCAGTGATCCATATTACAGCATCTTTGAACTTTCTAGTTTTTCATCGTCAAGAGGATTAGTGGCTATGTTTTATTCAAGTATTTAGGTGTACAACTAATTTCTATAGGTTGTGTTCTTCTAAAGCTGCTTCCGTTTGTTCAATGTTCCTTTAATTTGCTGCGATTGTGTTGGTTCGTTTAAGGGTTTAGAGTCTAAGGTTTAGTAAGAGGAGACCTTTTGTTGGTCTAAGAGTTTAGAACCTAGCGTTTACAAATCTCAAAGTAAAGACAAATGCCACTATTGTTGGACAGTTATAGAGGAGGAGCCTCCCGAGGAACTAGCTACTCGCGCACCACTAGACAGCTTCTCTTTACACAATGATTCAGTCCCTTTACATTTACTATGGTGGTTATATTAAAAGTATCGTAGACGCCACTCCTGTGTTAATTTACTAACGTAAATATTTTTCTTTATATTGTTTATTTGAGCACCGACTTAATTATACCTCTTTCCTATGTCACCCAAAAACAAACTTTATAGGATAACAAACAACTCTTGATGTATATTAAAATGGAATATTATGTATTTATTGTCGTAACCCTATCACTACTGCTACTATTCTTAACTTTTTAGCTTCGAAATTAATACGATAGTAGAACAATTCTCGTTACATAATCGCCACTCGTGTGTGAAGTCGAGAGTCAAACCGATGTTGGTTTGATACCGATTTCAAGTTGCTTCGTGGTTCTGTGTCTACTAAAATAAGTTGATTATAATTTTTTATTTTTTTATTATTATTCCTAATTTTTGTGACACAATTAAGACCGCCGAATTTCAACCTTCATAACCGTTAATATGACTTCTACCGTATAAAGTTAGTTTTCCAGTCGACTATCGCACCGTTTTCATACAGGTACACATTTTCTACTAGAAAGACGTTGGTAGAGTTTTTCCACCAGATTAGTGTACCGTTGTATAGTCTCCAAATCAGTTATTGACTTCTCAATCAAATCCATTTGATTGGAGGAGGAGCGTAAAGACGCGAACTATCCAGGTTGTGATTTACGGGTCAATTGTAATTACTAGACACACTCCTCGAGTCAAGGTAGGTCACGTAAATAACGTCGGACACGGAGGAGTTTCGACAGTATGAGTTACTCTCGTATAGGGATACTGTATTCTTTCCTAATTATAAATTGTCGGTGTTTTTTCGTCATTCTAATTATTCCCTGATATATAGATGCGTTTTTGTCTATATTTTAAAGATGTCATAATAGATGGCCGGTATTTTAATGGTAAACATTCACAAAACGAGTTAGAAAAGATCGTCGTAGACAAAGACGAGTTTTAAGAGGTATCATCTTTTACAAAAAATTACTTAAAGTTGGTTATATAGTTTGAAGTAAACCTTAACTGACTTTGATCGACTACTTTTCGATTTTAGTGGTTTTATGTATGGTAATTTCTGTATTTTTAACAGTTCTGGTATTTTCCCTTTTAAAACTTGACGGTTTTTGCGACTTTGTTGACTTTGAACACTATAAGTTCGTAACTCCTATTAAAGTTCACTTTGCGAAGCTAAAACTGGTTCTCAAGTTTGGCAACTTATCATAAACTTGTCTTCAATAAAAGTCTCGATGTCCTTCACCACAACTATCCAATTTTAAACAACAAAGGTAACTCTTGAGTGCTCATGACGATATTTTTAGTCTTGAGTTCAGGTTCGAGTTGTACTTGGTATAGTTCATTGCATTGTTAGTCTAATTGACTCTCGGGGTTTTGGAACTAGGGTAAGGTTTAGGTGTTCTATATTTCAAGTTGTAAGACTAGTTTTCGGTCGTTATTTCTAGCTTGATTTAGATCTCATTAAATTAATAGTTATCTCCAGAAAACTAGGAAATTGAACCCTGTTATTATATTTTCAAACATGTCTAAAAAAAAAAAACAGTCTCTCACTTACTTGATCGAGATCTTGTTAAAAGACGTTACTTGATAAAATCTTTTTTTTTTTTTTTTTTTTTTTTTTTTTTTTTTTTTTTTTCACTATATATATATATATATATATATATATATATCAATTAATACTTTACATGTAGACACCAATTCAATACAAATGTTCAAACAATACTTGATTTTATTATAATAATTAATCAAAATGAATTTAAATTAGATTTTTAATGATGGACAGTTTTTACATTATTCACTTAAAATTGAAGAAACTATATAGTTTCATAATTATTATACAAATAAACAACGGAAAAAAAATCTAAAATTTAATTATTAAAAGGATTAATTGCATACAAGTCTCTACAACAATAATAAATTATAAAAATATTCTTACAAAATTCAACTCTTATATGTTGTTCTTGTAAAAATCTCAATATTTTCAAATATACCCCTACCGTTAGAATCCGTTAGAAAAAATTAATTAACCATAGGTAAAATACTTAACCCTAGTTAATTAATGAGATGAATTGACCTTTAACCTCTTTTCAATTAATGTTGGGATTTTTGAAGGAACATATTTGTGATGGCAAAAAAGTCATTTTACTTATAAAATAAACAGTGTTTTAACGATAACAAATCACGGAGACATATTTGAAAATATTAAGATTTTTATAAAAACAACACATAAAAGTTAAACTTTATAGGGAGATGTTTGTAATTTACTATATTTGTTTGGACCTATATGAAATTGAGCCCTACTTCAATCATTGTAAACATTTTAGCTTATTTTTGACGTTTGCTTCATTAATTACGAAGTGCTTTTTGCAACACCAAGCAATTTACGACCACAACTGTAGTACATCCACTCCACTGGAGATTACACGTGTCACGCATCCAAGCAACGTCCCGTCGCTGTTTCCCACCAAACGAACGATGGAAAAAAAAAAGAAAAAAACTGGGTTTGTGGTGTGGATAAGAACGAGGGGAATCCGCGGTCCATGGAGCCACGTGATTATGTCTCAATCGTACCCATTTTTGGTGGAATGATGGGAGGCGAAGTTATTCCCTGCACCAGGTGTATCCGTACAATTAATGCGCCGCAATTATTTATTTTGATAAGTTATATTTCTAACATAAATTTTTTTTTTTAAAAAAAGTAGTCTTTAACTCTACTAGAGATTAACTGATAATTAATATTACCCGAGAAACTTTTTTTTAAAATTTTTTTTTGATAATGAGGGTTCGAGTTTCTCAGCTCTTAAATAGTAACTCTAAATAATAAATAATTTATAATGTTTATATATATATTCTTTTAATTTTTTCCTAAAAAATTAAATAATTACAATTAAATAAAATGTCGATACAACAAAAACGGTATATAACGACACTTTTAAATGTCGGTACAGGTCAAAAAAAAGTGCTGCTAGCTAACTTACCGACACTTTTTAAAAGTATTGCTATATATGAGGTTGCTATAGATAGGTCCGCCTTAATATTTGGCACACACTCCTCCAACGACATGTGGCGGAGAGATACGTGGTAATTGTAGCACTTTACGGTCCCTGCGAGATCCTCGCAGCTAAACTCCAGCCGCCATAAACCTATCTCGTCAGCTGCGGCGGCGGAGGAGGAGAAGGAGAGATAATGATCGATCTTTCTTTTTTCTTTTCTTTTTTATTTGTAATCGGGCTGAGTGGGCTGGGTGTGGTTGGCTGAGTAGAGAAACTTTTTATTTTTGATTGGATTGAACTTTATATTTAGATTTTAGTAGATTTTTAAAAATTTATTGGCATAAATAGGACACTTATATAAAAGTGTCCACACTTATATAAAAGTGTCCCAAAAATATATTCCTATAATATAATTCTATTGTAGCGATGGTCTCCTAGGGTTGAGAGTAGACGGTTGGTTGAATAGTATAATTTAACAAATGAAAATGATCAAAAAGATAAATCTAATAGTGAAAAACTCCATCGATAGTACCTAACTCTGATACTATCAATAGTATAATAGGCGGACTCCCTCTCTCTCTATTAAACAACTTATTATCTAGCCAGTAAGCAAATGATCCATTATCTCTGTCTCTATATATATTTTTTTTTTTTTTTTTTATTTTCTATTTTCTATTTTCCATATTGTATACGTAGACTATACTTTTTACGATGCATATGTAGAATGTAGAAACTTTAGTTCGCGGGTATATTAAGGAAACCTCTTTTTTTTATGTTATTATTCTGTTCACCTAATTATATTTACTGTTCTTCAAAACATTTACATTTAAAATGCGGGTACTTGTCACATTCTTATCGTAGTGAATATATATATAAAAAATTTTTTATAATAAATATATATATAAAGAATATCTCCTATATGTAATATATAATAAATAGATATATAAAAAAAAAATATCTCCTACATGTAGAATGTGAGGTCTATATTACTAACCAACCATTTGAAAATTTTATAAATTATTTTTTTTCAAAACTATTCCATTTATTTAATTGTGTTCCGGTGTTCTCAGTTTTCGTACTTTCGAGTGGAGAAAACTGTGGTTGTCACACCTTTTGTCCCTACGTGGGCCACGTGGTACCTGGCCTGGGATTTATTTAACCTTAAATTAAATAATCCCCAGGAGATATGGTAATAACCTATCACTACTTAACTTTACCTGGTGAGTGAATGACTAATCTATTATTTAAGAAATTATATATAAAATNGCCCTTTGCCACTTGCTCTAGGAACGGTCAATGATATATATATATATATATATATATATATATATATATATATAGTGGGGCTACTATGCTATCGGAAGCACGGAGCCTTCCATGCTTCTAGCTCGTTTTCGATGTTGCGACTTTCGAATCGCCGATCGGCTCCGTTAAACTTGATCTAGAGTATTTGAACTACCTAGAAAATAAATTTTATGATTTTACGATATCATTTGCCTAGTGATCGAATGGGCTCAAAATCAACAAATTTCAATGGCTGTAGTGAGCCGTTTGCAAGTTTAACGGTGTAGAAATACCCAAATCACGTGAAATTTTAATAGAAAAATCTTTATACTATATAAAACAAGATCAATATCTTTGATTTAAAATTTTAATGTCATATTATTACATTTTATAAGATTTTTATTTTCAGCCGTTGATTTTGAGCCCCTTCGTTCACTAGGCAAATGATATCGTAAAATCATAAAATTTATTTTCTAGGTACTCCAAATACTCTAGATCAAGTTTAACGGAGCCGATCGACGATTCGAAAATCGCAACATCGAAAACGAGCTGGAAGCACGAAAGGCTCCGTGCTTCCGATAGCATAGTAGCCTCACTCATATATATATATATATATTGAGAATTAATTTTTTTATATTATATGTCATGAGTTAGAAATACAAACAAAGCAGATCCGGGGGCAGAAGGGGTTCCCTATCTACCGTTTTCTTGGCACGCCAGGACGAATTATAAACAGATTGATTTTTATCCTCTTTTTTGCCTCCACTTACAGCTAATTCGAGACTGGACTAAGCGGGAACGAATTTTTAACAGATCAAAACGGATCAAAAAAAGAAAAGATTTTTCACTTCTTGCTCCATTTTCTTAGCGAATCGGAGCTAATTTCAACCAATTATTATTATTATTTTTATTTTTAACTCTCACTTAATATCTTATTCGGGGTGGATCACGGCGAGGAGTTCTACTAACCCGGATCCATTTGCATCCCTAAGGTGGGAATTGAAATTGTGCGGTCCAACGCTGATGACGTGGTGGGCCAGGTGCAAGGAGCAGTCGCACTCCTCGCACCGGATGACGTGCTCCGCACTTAATTCTGTGAAGCCGGGGGGGGTGTGAGGTTTGGTGTGAAGGTGTTCGTCGCCTCCGCGGTCCATCGTGAAACGCTCGTCCACGTGGTGGAATCCTACGCACTCGCGTGTCGCTTTCCGCAACAGCCCTGTGGTTCCACGCTTGGTTTTGGAATCTAGCGTGAGTTCCGATGTGCCCCTCTTTCAACAAGGCCCCTGTACTTGTCCCTATTTTCATTGAGGAGCATCTATGGTGTCCACACACACAGAATAAAAAAAAGAAAAGAAAAAGAGAGAGAATTACACGTTTTGTCCTCAAAACATGTGACACTTTGATTCCTTTAAATTTTAATTTATTCAAACATATAATATTTTGGTCCTTATATTTTAATTTATTGCAATTAATAGTTTGAATTTTTAAAATTATTATAATCAAAGTCTTATAATTTATTGTTTGGTCCTCGAACTATGAGGCCCGTGACAAAATAGTCCTCAAATTTTATTTTGTTTTAATTTCTTAAACTTTTGTAAAATACTATAATCAAGTCATATAATCCAATTTAGTTAATCGCACATTGATATGTTGTTAATATGGAAATGATCTGATATCTTGAGTTCGGTTACTATACTATTAATAGCACCAAGTGTTTAGTACTGCCGAGTTTTCTACCCCTAGATCTATTCCTTTAACTATTTTCACCCATTGGATCATACTATTCAACCAACCATCCACTCAATTCTAATGGCGCGCGTTTGATTCAAGTTATGTAATATTACAGAGTATTTCGATATATCTAGGTATTTTAAATTTCTAAAAGAAATTACTACTTATGCTGCAATAGCGTGTTTGGCTTAATACAATAATATAATGTTGGATTGTAGTGTTTGTAGTATTAATATGTTTGGTTTTCTGTTTATAAAATTTAGTAATCTAGACAATTATTTGATGTTATTAAGAGTATAATAGCCCAGTTCATGATATTTTAACTATTATCATATCATTAATCATAATATTACTATATCACTATTTAATCAATTAAATTGGACTATAAAGCTTAATTTACAACTCATAAAGTTGGAATAAGAAATTATAACAAACTAAAAATTAAGAACTGAAGTGTCACGCCGCTCATAATTAAATATACTTATCTTTTATCATCGGGGGTTGAGTAAATTTAAAATTTACCATCATTTAGAAACATCTTTTTTTTTAGTAGCTCAATCGACACTCATCCTTAACAGCAAATCTGGCTTCATTTGGTTGGAATATAAGCAAGAACTAGATATTACAGGTATAGGTATAAGTATGGGGATAAGAAAAATAACGTTTGGATAGATAATATGAAATAAAAAAAATAATGTATAGTTATATATAGAAAATAGAGGTGTTGGTGGAAATAGTTATACCAGCTTATTTCAAATAGCCGAGAATTATTATTCTGGAGTAAAAAATTTACGTTTGAGTATAAGGGGGAATAAGGGATTATCCCTCTCCTTATCTCTAATCAAAACTGTGCCTAAATAATGTGTTGCTTTTGACTTGTGATAGTCTCAAAATATCTAACTTAAAATGAATGGCATAAAATTTGAATATTATACTACATAAATAACTGCTTCTTTGAAAGATTAAGCTACAAGAAGATAATATTTGTGATTTTTTTTTACTGGACTTTTTGATTAATTAGAACAAGTTAATCCATTTTAAAGCAATTAGAGGATTAATTAATTAATTTTCTTAGTTAGTGCATATGAGAGTATAGTAGTTTATTTTATTAAAATTAATTGTCCAAATCTACTCCTTTGGACCACTCAACTACTCAAAAACGCTCCTTTTTATAACACACAATTAATTATCATCCAACACGTTCATAATTAATTTCTTATGTGTGCAATTTGATTAAGGAGGGTTTTTTTTTAATGTTTACTTTTCACAGAGAAATTAACCACAAGAGTTAATCCCTAATAAGTGTTAAATGGTTTGGTGCACCAACTTTTTCTGCTTTGTAATTAAGCACGAAAATAATGAGAAAGAGAAGGTTAACAAGTTAATAATTAAAATATTTGGAAAGCATCATTTAAAAGTTAATTAATTTAAATAGACCATAAGAAATGTAATATCCCTAATTTAGACTATGATTATTTGAAATGTAGATGATTTAGGGATAATGGTGATGATATGCTAGGTCAAATTGGACTGGATTTGGATCGAAATTAGGATTGAATTAGATAAAGATCAAAAGTAAGAAATAATCGGGAAGAGAAGAAAGTAGGGCTGTCGATAAAGATCAAAAGTAAGAAATAATTGGGAAGAGAAGAAAGTAGGGCTGTCAACACGCTGAACGTGGGCAAGCTGGACCAGCTCATGTTCGGCTCATTTAATTAACTAGCTGAAACACAAGCTGTTTCGTTAAAATATTGAGCTGAAAAATTCTGTTCGTGTTCGGCTTATTTATTAATGAGCTGAGCACAAATTGAATTAAAATCTTAATCTAATAACTAAAATTTACAAAATATAGGTCTCTTTATATTTGCATTGGCCTCAAATTCAAATTGTAATATATATATATATGATTTATGCTACTATACTATCAATAGTACCAAGCCCTTGGTACTATTGAGTTTTTGGCCGTTGGATGAAAGGATGTGCGGTTAGGATGATAGTGGTCCCCTAGGGTTGAGCGGGTGGTTGGTTTAATAGTATAATCTAACGGGTGGAAATGATGAAAGGGTAGATCTAACGATAGAAAACTCAATAGTATCAATACTATCAATAGTATAGTAGCCGGACTATATATATATATATATATATATATATAATATATTATATATATATATATACTATCAATAGCACCAAGCACTTGGTGCTATTAGATTTTCAGTTCTTGAATAAAAAAATGTACGGTTAGGATGATGTGGGGGCCCTCTAGGGTTAAGTGAGTTATTAGTTGAATAGTATAATCTAACAGGTAAAAATAGTCAAATGGTTAAATCTAACGCAAAAAACTCGATAACAGACTATATATATATATAGAGAGAGTGAGCTGGTATGCTTCTGGAAGCACGGAGCCATCCATGCTTCTAAGTTGTTTTCGATATTGAGACTTTCGAATCGACGATCGGCTTCGTTAAACTTGATCTAGAGTACTTGAAGTATCTAGAAAATAAATTTTGTGATTTTTCGATATCATTTGCCTAGTAATCGAAGGGGTTCAAAATCAATAGTTTTAATGACCGTGGTGAGCCGTTTGCAAGTTTAACGGTGTAGAAATATCCAAATCACATAAAATTTTGATATAAAATTCTTTATACTATATAAAACAAGATCAATATTTTTGATCTAAAATTTTAATGTCATATCATCATATTTTGTAAGATTTTTATTTTCAGCCGTTGATTTTGAGCCACTTCGATCACTAGGCAAATGATATAAAAAAATCGCAAAATTTATTTCTAGATACTTAAAATACTCTAGATCAAGTCTAACGGAGCTGATCGTCGATTCGAAAGTCCCAACATCGAAAACGACTTTGAAGCACGAAGTGTTCCATGCTTCCAGAAGCATACCAGATATATATATATATATATATAAAATTGAGCTAGAATACTTTTTAAAGTATCACCTCATTGGTGCTTTTAGGTTTCTAGCCCTTGAATCTACTCCTTCATTACTAATAGCCTTTGGATCAACACTATTCCACCTACCACCACCTACCACCATCATTACAACCTTGCATTCCTTCATCTAATCGTTAAAAACTCAAAAGCACCATCTCATTGGTGCTTTTGAGAGTATTCTAGCTCAACTATATATATATATATATATATATAGCAGGACTGCTGTGCTCTCAGGAGCACGAAGGCCTCCGTGCTCCTGAGCCGTTTTCGATGATAGAATTTTCGAATCGTATAGTACCAAGGGCTTGCTACTATCGATATATATATATATATATATATATATATATATAGTCCGGCTACTATACTCTTATGAGTATAGAGCTCTTTGTACTCATAAATTATTTTCGATGTTGGGGTTTTCGAATCGACAATTCATACTGTTAAACATGATCTAGAGTATTTGAAACTTCTAGAAAATAAATTTCTTAATTTTTTGAAATCATTATAAAGTCGAACGACATTCTAAAAATAGATGATCGGATCCTTCAATTTAAGATCGAAGTTGTTGATCTTTAGTTAGGTAGTGAATAGAATTTTCTATCAAAAATTCAACCTATTCCGATTCTTTTTCACCGTTAAACTAGCAAATATCTAATATCGGCTGTTAAAAATTATCAATTTTGTGAGCTTTTGATCGTAAGATAAATGATATCGAAAAATTACAAATTTTGATTTTTAGAAGTTTTAAATGCTCTAGATAATGTTTAACGGTATGGATCGTCGATTCGGAAGCCCTATCAACGAAAACAACTTATGAGTACGAAAGCGATCGTAGTCATAAGAGTATAGTAGCCGGGCTGATATATAGTAGGGCTACTATACTCTTATGAGTATAGAGCTCTTGTATATATATATATATATGAGCTAGCCTGGTATACAATTGGTAGTACGGAGGCCTCAGTGCTAGTACGTTGTTTTAAATGATGCGGCTTCCAAATCAACGATCAACTCCGTTAGACTTGATCTATACTATTAAAAGTATTTGAAAACTAAATTTTATAATTTTTCGGCATCATTTGGCTAGTGATCAGAAGGTTTCAAAATTGACAATTTTAATGGTCAATATGATGCATTTGTAAATTTAACGGTGTAAAACAATCAAAATCTGATGAAATTTTTATAATTTTTTTTTTACTATTAGAGTAAGATCAGTATCTCTTATCTTAAATTCAAGATTTTAATCATTATTTTTTATAAAATTTTTATTTTCAGCCGTTTATTTTTAGACTACTCGTTTGATAGGTAAGTAATGTTGAAAAATTATTAAATTTAGCTTCTAAATATTTGTATATTGTAGATCAAGTCTAACAAAGCTGATCGTTGATTTGAAAGCTATATCATTGAAAATAATTTGATAGCACGGAGGCCTCTGTGCTACCGATAGTATACCAGCGTAGCTCATATATATATATATATAAAGAGAGAGAGAGAGAGGGAGAGAGTCAGGCTACTATACTCTTATGAGTACGATCGCCTTCGTACTCATAAGTTATTTTTGATGATAGAGTTTCCGAATTGACGATCCATACCGTTAAACATTTTCTAGAACATTTAAAACTTCTACAAATCAAATTTTATAATTTTTCAATATCATTTACCTTACGATCAAAAGCTCACAAAATTGACAATTTTTAACGGCCAGTATGAAATATTTGCTAGTTTAACGATATAAAAGAATCATAATAGGTTGAATTTTTGATAAAAAATTCTATTCACTACCTAAATAAAGATCAATAACTCCGATCTTAAATTTAAGAATCCGATCATCCATTTTTAGGATGTTGTTCGATTTTAACCATTCATTTTATACCCGCTTGATGGACTTTATAATAATTTTGAAAAATTACGAATTTTATTTTCTAAAAAGTTCAAATATCCTAGATCATATTTAACAATATGGATCGTCGATTCGAAAGCCCCAACATCGAAAATAATTTATGAGTACGAAGGGCTCTATACTCATAAGAGTATAGTAACTCTACTATATATATATATATAGTCTCGAGCTGGGAGTGCTTTTGGAAACACCAAGTACTCTGATGCTATAATATATATATATTTAGCCATTGGATCAACCCCAACGATTCTTAGATCCTGCAAAATGGCTGGTCACATAAGTAATCTTCGTTGCTGTCTTTCGACCCAATAGTTAAAAAGATAGATACAAAGGTTAAATTTTTTTTTTTTTGATACTTTTATAAATATTTCAACTAAGTTATATGTATAGAGATAGAGAGAGAGAGAGAGAGAGAGTTGAGCTATTATATATTTTAGAAGCACCAACTTCTAACTTTTGGGTTCTTAAATTTCTAAAATTTATTATTCGCTGAGTCAGCTCATATCGTGAGATGTGGAGATTATCGATCAAATCCAACAAAGTCGAAAGAGGAATTGTGGAGTTCCTTATCTAGATTAGGATTGAATACAACTAGAATAAAAAAGAAAAAAGCTTTCCTTGTGTTCCCACCTATAGTAATACTCCACCGCGCCTCCAAATCACCAAATTCTCAACCTCACATTTTTTTTTCAAATATTTTGTTTTTATTTTACTTCATCCTATCCAGTTTAATTCTGGATGTCAGATACACACCGCTGTTACCAAAAACATGTCAAACTATCTGAGCCACTAGATTGGGTTTCGAGAAACATATCGCATTACATTGCATTCAAAGATTCCATTTGCAATACCAGGAATGAACAATTGTGGATAATGTGAAACTTGAAAAAGATTTCTTTAAAAGTAAAAATAAGGAAGCAAGTTATGGCGTGAGCAGGAATATTCCACAGGAGGCTGATGGGAACCCAAGGAAAAGGAAAATGGAACCCAGCTCTAGAAATTGGTACATTGTTTGAAAAAGATCGAGAAATTATTGTCGCTGCACCTGCTACGCGTGCACTGCTGTTAGGCTTAGTTTGATATTGAAATCTATCTGACGGTATTAGATAAAAGTATTAATTTCATACAAATTTCTATAATATAATGAATTGTAAATATAACCCTACAAAATTGAAGTTTCATATATTGTTTGTATAAAAGTTCTAATGCTTTCAAATATGTTCCTCTATTTTATAAGTAAAATAACCTTTTTATTATTACAAATATATTCCTCTAAAAATTTCAACTGTTAATTAAAGAGGGGTAAAAAGGTTAATTCACCATATTAACTTTTCAGGGTTAAGTATTTAATCTATGGTTAACTAAATTTTTCTAATAGATTCTAACGGCAGAGACATATTTGAAAATATCCGGATTTTTATAAGAATAATATATAAAAGTTGAATTTTATAAGCATATAAGGATATGCTTCTGCATTCTCCGGTGGGATCACCAAAAGTATCGTAGCCGACTCGTCGCGATATGCGAAACACAATATTAGTACAGAAACAAACAGAGTATTTTCGCATTGTACTTCTCACCATACGTAACGTAATCTCTCTGTAATTCTAAACAAAGCCTTAATTTTCGTTCCTCAATATTTAAAATTAAAATTTATTTTGATGTATATATTCTACTTCATTTAAAGTACCAATGGAATCATAATATTTAAAAAATTATTACTGAGGTACTGAATAAATTTAAGAATTAATAGTAAACAAAAAATTATTATTTTATTTTATTGTAGGACATATTTAATAAGTTAGATTCCAATTGATATATTAGATGTACTAAGATGGTTGGGGTAGGCAATAATCTTTCAAAAGATTAGGCCAAAAAGTGACATGAAACCAATAGACTCAATTTTTTTTTTTTTTAAAAAAAAGAAGGTTCAAAATGAAAAGGGTGTGGAAATTGAGGTGTTTATCATTTTTAATTGGGTAAATTGTACATTTGGCCCTCAAACTACGGACCGGAAACACTTTGGTGCTCAAATTTTAATTTATTTTTTTTTAGCTCGAATTTTTAAAATTATTATAATCAAATTCTACAACCTAATTTACTTGATTAAATATTTATGCATCGCTAATATAAAAATTAGAATAATATTTAATATGCTTTTTTAAAATTTTAAAAATATCTTATTTATTTCTAGAGGACCAAAATATTCTTATTGATTTTAAAAATTCTATCAAATATCTCTATTTTTTTTTCTAGGATTTACGAATGGGACTGAATTTTAAAAAAGGTATTTTGATAATCTTAGTAGGATAAATTTAAAAATTTTGAATAATAGTAAGTGGTAAATCAGTAAAATCCCTATAAATTAATATAGCATCTTAATAATTGTCGCATCACTCAATTACAACACTACTACATCACTTCTAACAATTAACGACTCATTAACATTTAATCAACTAAACTGGATCATAAGACTTTATTATATTAAATTACAGTTCGAGAACTAAAATTTCATCATGTGAATCATAGTTTGAGCACCGAACATGCAATTCACCTTTTTTTTTTTTATTTTTATTTATGTGGTTGAGTACATTGGAGTGTGACAGTGCCCCTACTTGTGGTCGCCCATGGTTTTGATATTTTGGATAAGATTGTAGCCCATGGGTTTGTAAAACTATGAAAGAATCTAATGCATGTGGACTAGAAGGACCAAAGCATCTTTTTTTTGTTCACTATTTTGGAGCACAAGGGCCTATTACAAGTACCGTATTCTTCAATAAAAAAAAGAAAAGAAAAAAAAAAGCTTCAATTTACCCCCACTTAGGGCGTGTTTGGTTCGCTTCTTTTTCACCCTGGAATCGGAAACGGAATGGATAAATCCGTTTGTGGGTGTTTGGTACGCGGGAGTTCCATTCCGATTCCGAGTGGAATGGGAATCCCCCAATCACCTCTTTTTCAATCGGCTAGGAGGCGGATTGAAAGTGAATCGGACGGAATGGATATTTATTCGATTAAATTTATTTTTCAATTTTTTAATTAAATATGAGTTAAAATTTTAAAATAAATATATAATTTTAAATTTAATTTAAACTTAAATTAAAAATTAAATTTAATCAAGTATTTCGAATCTAACTTATGAATTTGAATTTAAATTAAATTTAATTTATATATAAAATGTTATTCAAATTTATTTCAAACTTAATTAAATTTATGTATTCAAATTAAAATTTAAATTATAATTTTAAATTATAATTTGAATAAATCAAAATTTAGTTTCATATTTTAAATTATCCACTCAACTTCAAAGTTTAATTTTTTTTAAAAAAAATAGATTTAAAATTTAGACATTATTTCAAAATTTTGATGTAAATTTTTAATATTTAATTTTTAATTTGAATTTAAATTAATATATTATAAAGATAATGTTAGTATATTAATTTGATTATATTTTTTATATCCGCCTGAACCAAACACCGACAATGGGAATGATTTATTCCGATTCCGATTCAGGTAATGAACCAAACAGAATTAGGTAATGAGTCATTCCGATTCCGATTCCAGCTTATTTTGATTCCGATTCCGATTTCGATTCCGACTTCGAACCAAACGCGCCCTTAGTTTACAATTTTTGTTGCCATTATTCTATTTTATTATTATTATATATATATAGAGTACGTCTCCTATACTTTCGAAAGTATGGAGACCTCCGTGCTTGTAAGTTATTTTCAATGATAGAACATCCGATTCGACGATCGGCTCCGTTAAGTATAATCTACCCTATCGGAACTATCTAGAAATCAAATTTTATAATTTTTTGACATCATTTACCAAGCGATCAAAAGTTCTCAAAAATAACTATTTTAACGGCCGATGTGGCATGTTTTTAAGTTCAACAGTGTAGAAGTATCCAAATTACTAAAAAATTTAATAAAAAATTCTACTTAATATCAATAGCAAGATCAATACTTCCGATTTGAAATTTGAATCCTTTATCATTATTTTTTATGAGATTTTTATTTTCGGCCGTTCATTTTGAGGCTATTCGTTCACTAGACAAACGAAATCAAAAAATTATGAAATTTGGTTTCTAGATAGTTCCAATAACGTAGATCAAGTTTAACGGAACCGATCGCCGAATCGGATGTCCCATCATCGAAAATAACTTACAAGCACGGAGACCTCCGTACTTTTGAAAGCATAGGAGCCTAGCTCTCTCTCTATATATATATATTTATAGAGTGCGGCTAGAATGCTTATGAAAACACGGAGGGCTCCGTGCTTCCACTTTGTTTTCGATGTTCGGACTTTCGAATCGACGATCGGCTCTGTTAGACTTGATCTAGTGTATTTAAAGTATCTAGAAAATAAATTTTGCGATTTTTCGATATCATTTGCCTAGTGATCGAAGTAGCTCAAAATCAACGGCTGAAAATAAAAATCTTACAAAATACGATGATATGACATTAAAATTTTAGATCAAAGTTATTGATCTTGTTTTATATGGTATAAAGAATTTTTTATCAAAATTTCATGTGATTTGGATATTTCTACACCGTTAAACTTGCAACCGGCTCACCACGGCCTTTAAAATTATTGATTTTGAGCCCCTTCGATCACTAGGCAAATGATATCGAAAAATCACAAAATTTATTTTCTAGGCATTTCAAATACTCTAAATCAACTCTAACGGAGCCGATCGTCGATTCGAAAGTCCGAACATCGAAAACAACTTGGAAGCACAGAAGGCCCCGTCCTTCCATAAGCATACCAACCCTCTCTCTCTCTCTCTCTCTCTCTCTCTCTCTATATATATATATATATATATATATATATTACTTTATATCATTGTAAAGATCTGTCGTTAAGTGCGATAATAAATTTAAGCAGAGTAGCAATCAAAGAATGATATTTTTAATATTTATGTTTAGCTCTCCACCTGACGTCAGATTAGGAACTTTTTGATAGGCCAAGGATATAGAGGCTTAAATAAAGTGAGAGAAAATTAAATAATTATTTCAATACCTTATTAATCCGGAAGCTTAAGAGATCATAAATCAGTGTTATTAATATTTATCTAACATAAAATGCTAAAATTTATAAATCATAGGATAAACAATACAATGCAAGAACCAGAGCGTGGTAAATTATAGTATTTTCTTAGCCTATTTTTCTTTTCACATAGTCAACATGTGATTTGTAAAATGTATCAACTTATCAACCTGTGAATTTTAAATTTTAGCATTTAGTATTTTATTTGATGGCAGGTACTTAATAAAAATAAAATCACCAGGTAACAAAGTTTTTAATCATAAGGTAGCAAACGAAAAATGCGCTAAACTAGGGAGTGCTAATTTAATTTTCCCATATTAAAATGCTTTTTCTTGATCCTACTTTGCTACATTAGTCAAAAACAAAGGCCTAAAATCTGTTAAAAAAATAAAGTCATTATTATTAATCATAAAACAATCATTTATCTCAAAAAAAAAAAGTTTAAAATAGAGTCCCGTTACTATCCTATTAATAGGATAGGAGTACTTGTCCTATTAAGTCATTTTGAATGATCAGAACTTCAAATTGATAATCGGCACCGTTGATATTGATCTACACAATTAGAAATGTTTAGAAACCAAATTTTATAATATTTAAAAATCATTATCAAGTTTATCTTAAGAGTTAAAAAATGAACAGTCATAAATGAATAATCTTCTTAAAATAGAGGTTAGACTTTCTCAATTCATAATCAGAGTTATCAAACATTATCTAAATAGTATAAAGAATTTTCTATCAAAAATTTAAGTAAGTTGGATTGCTCTACACCGTTAAACAAACAAACAGCTCATATAGTCCGTCAAAAATTGTCGATTTGACGACACTTTGATCACTATGTAAATAATTTTTAAAATTTATGATATTTAGTTTCTAGATATTTCAAATATTCTAGATCAACCTCAACGGCTCCGATCATCGATTCGGAATCTGTATCATCAAGAACCATTTGATAGAACAAGAGCTACTATCCAATTAATAGGATAGTAGCCCTAGCCCCAAAAAATATATATTTTTTTTAATATTTATATTTAATAATTAAATATGGTGATTTTTTATTTTTGTTATCTTTTTTTAGTATTGTAGACCAATCTCAATAGTGTAAAATTTTAGGGTAAACTTCTTAATACCACCCCAGTGGTTTCGCACTTTCTCACTTTAGTATTGTGTAGTTTAAAGTGTATCAAGTTAGTGTCATGTGGTTTTATTTTTATCTTTTTATCAGCTTTTCCATTAATATTTCACTAAATTATGTACAAAAAGCTTCAGATACCTCACCTAACTTTATCGAATATTCACTTTAGTACCCTTTAGTTTTAACTTCGTCACTGATTTAACGAAAAAAATTAGTGGAATCGATAATAAAAAGATAAAAATAAAACCACAGGATACTAAATTGATACACTTTACACCATAGGGTACTAAAGTGAAAAAGTGTGAAACTACAGGGGTGGTATTTGAAATTTTCTCAAAATTTTATAGGAAAACTTCAAATACCCCCTTTGTGGTTTCACTTTTTCTCACTTTAGTACCATGTGGTTTAACACGTAGTGTGGTTTAAAGTGTATCAAGTTAGTACCCCGTGGTTTCGCACTTTCTCACTTTAGTACCCTGTGATTTCGCACTTTCTCACTTTAGTACCTTGTGGTTTTTAAACCACATGATACTAACTTGATATAAAAATAAAATCATAGGGTACTAACTTGATACAAAAATAAAACCACAGAGTATTAACTTGATACACTTTAAACCACAAGGTACTAAAATGAGAAAGTGTGAAATCACAGGGTACTAACTTGATACACTTTAAAGTATAGAGTACTAAAATGAAAAAGTACGAAACCACGGGGTTTTTGAAGTTTTCCCAAATTTTATTTAGGACTTCTTGTGATTTTTCGTTAAGGGGACAAGTACATGATGGAACATTACTATAATGCCTTCATATGAGAAGGAAATTGCATGGCCAATTAATATACTTATTATTCATTTATAGTGGTTTGGTTTTGAAGCAAAATAAGCCCAACATTAATTGACTAGCAATATATGAAATTTTAATTTTGAGCTTGCATATTATGAGACAAAATAATGTATGAAAATTTTGATATTTGTAGGAGGGGTATTTCTACTTATGTCTTATTTATTCTATAAGTGGTCATTTTTGACAGTTTTTATTTTCTAAATAAAAAATTTAGAAAATTATAATACTACTTTTTAATGAAATATGAAAAAAAAAAAAATTTGGCCAATTTGCATAAAAATTTACTAATTTTGAGATTTTGTAAAAATAGGCCATCTTTTTGAATTTTATATATTTGGATCAAATTTTCAGAAAGTTAACCAACATATCATTATTTCATTTTTTTTCTCTCTTTTCTTTTATTCTCTCATTCTTCTTTTTTCTCTCTGACCCTCCTCTATCGCCTCCGCAGTCCTCTATGATGGTAACGAGAGTAGCGTCGTTTTCTCTTTCTCTTCCTTAACCGAGGCGCCGAAGGAGAAGGACTCAGAGCGAGCGTAGGTGAGATGGGAGTGGGCGGAGGTAATGAGGTCATGACAGAGAGACAGTGCTTGCTGTTGCCTGTGACGGTAAGGACAAAGACACGCCCGCACTTCTCCAAGGAGCGTTTCCGACGAGAACGGTGGTTGCGATAAAGGGCGGAGGAGAAATCGCGATAATAAAAAAAATGTAGAGAGTAGAGAAAAATAAGAAAAACAAAGAATAAAAAAAGTAAAGAAAATTATTTTTTTCTACAAAAAATGCGTAAAATCAAAGAAAAAAAAGAAGATGATAAAATTGTATGTTAAAATAAAGTTGCAATATTTTAAAAAAATGTTGTACTATTTTAGATGAAAAGTTACACTCTTTGAGATAAAATTATACTCTTTGAAATAAATGTTGTATTTTTTGAACGAAAGTTACAATATTTCCCCTCCTCCTTCTTTCTCTCCGCTTTCTCGTACTTTTTCTGTGCCCATCTCCTTTTGACCCTCTACCTTCACCACAGTAGATACTCCACCCACCGAACCCAGTTTTGAAAACCTGCCGTCTCCACCGCCACCGCCGACGACGAAGAGAAAGCGCTGAAAAGCTCACAGGCGAGGGAAGGGGCATGCGGCCCATGACGCCAACTTGAGGACGGCGACACGCGTGGTGGAGAAGGAGGAGAGCGTGGCGGCACCGAAGAAGAGGGCGGGTGAGGAAGGAGGGAATATTTTGATTAGTTTTCTGAAAATATGAACTAAATTTGTATAATCCAAGAAGGCGGTGTAATTTTGTAAAATTTCAGAACTAGCGAGTTTTTTATGCAAATTGGCCATAAATTTTCTATAAAAATTATTTTTCTTAGCAACCAAACAAACAAAAAATATTTCTTTTCCGTCAGAAAATTGATTTCTGGAATATTTTTGGGAAAACCAAACACCCCCTTAGGCCCTATTTGGTTTGCTGTAAAACCACTCTAAAAAAAAAAATTCTGTAGAAAAGTAAGTTTTCGAGTGTTTGTTTGCCCGTAAAAAAAAATTTTTGGAAAACTTTTTTTACGAATCGGACGAAATTGGGCCTTTTCGTTTTTCGCTCGAAACGAGCAGCCGGGGGCGGGGTTCACCATGTGCGCGGTCCACGAGGGACACCCCACCTCGTGGACCGCGAGAGAAAGGTCCACGGTGGACCTCTCTCTCTCCCCCATCTTTATATATATATAGAGTCCGGCTACTATGCTATCGATAACACGAAGTATTTAGTGCTATCAAGTTTTCTGCCGTTAGATTAATCCCTTTGATTATTTTCCCACATTAGATTATACTATTCAACCAACCACCCACTCAACCCTAGGGGGCCCACATTATCCTAACCGCACATTTCTCAATCCAATGGCTAAAAAACTAATAGCACAAATAGCTTGGTGCTATTGATAGTATTCCAGCCTAGTTCTACATATATATATATATATATATATATATATATATATATATTTTATTTTTAATAAAAATATATTTATTATACCCTGTTTAATCAAAAAAAAAATATATTTATTATATAATATTTTATTTTAAAATATCGAGTAATTTATTTTATAGTATTATATATTATATTGCATATTTAATTATTGCATAATATATTTTAAATATATTTTATTTATAAATATAAACGGTGATACTAATATATATAATATGATAATAATTATATACTAATAATATAAAATATATAAAATAAAAAATATATAATAATTTTTATTTATAATTTTTTTTTCTTTCAACCAAACAACTGTCGTGAAAAGCTTTTTTTTGTTCCTACAAATCAAACACCAAACGACGTAAAACTTTTCTCCACCGAAAATTTTTTTCCCACCAAATTTTTTTTCCCACAGTTTTACGTGGAACCAAACACACCCTTAATGAATTATAAAATAAATCATTAAATAAGTAATACAAAGAAAGCTTAGGGCTTATCAACATGTCTATTCTTACCATATTCAATAAATATAATTAACCATCTTCACAATTATTATACTCAACATTTGATTGCATGCACATTGGATGCATATGACTTGTATTTACATGCCTGCGATAGTGAACCTTGATGTTGATCTCATTATTTTTATGTCTTAAAAACGAAATATTTTATATTTTATTTGGGGAATGATGGATGAATTAGATATTATTTCGTTTCAACATAGGCTCACAACTGTTCGCAGAGCTAAATTGTGTTGAGAGGGAAGAAGCACAAGAACGGAAAGAGATGATACGCAAAGAACTAATTCTTCAATCAATTCTCAAAATTTGAAGTACATTAACTGAACGTCACATCTATATATAGAAAAGATAATCTAATCTTACTAAGCAAAGATAACAATTCTAATAATGTCTCTAAGCTTAATCAGACTAAAAATAATCAAATAATCAGACAAAAAGTAGAAAAAATGCAAAACTTTTCGAAAATAACCTAAAAATGCAAACCGGAGGCTGAAACAATTAAATTTGAGTCCTAAAACCGGCCGAAATTGCCATGCAATTTAACACATAGATCTCAAAATGTATTTTTCGAATTGGGATTGTACGTTAAAATTAGATATGCGAACGAAAAGTTGTGACAGTTTAAAAATTCTCACGCCGAATGTAAAAATTATTCGAACTCAACGAAATTTTCGACTCAGCTTGATCGAATTGTATTTTTCCAGAAACTCTGACACCAAATTGGCCGCATCACCAGCTCATAGAATCAGATGGCTTATTCGGCCCCACTTCTGTCTGGTTTCTTCTCAGAGTGTCGACGTCTTTTTCCGCGATATGATTTTATATCATTTTCGCGCACTTCTGCTTCTGCAGTAGGAAGATAGATAGATGCTTTTTCGAGCAAGCACCAAAATGAATTTCCACATCCTCCTCTAATTGTTTTGATTGAGCCTTTTTGGCACCCAACAGGGCCAAAAAATTGGCCTGAGCCACAAAAGCCCTATCAACAAAATTTCAGATTAACCGACCGTCCCTAGAGCAAGTGGCAAAGGGCTTGGTGGTTGGTACTCGATGTCCCAAATTCGAATCCTAGTTGATTCGCATTTCTAACTAAGTTCATTTCTAAAATGAAATAAACGAAGCAGATAGTTTGCTACCTATCTCTCCAAAAAAAAAAAACAAAAACAAAACCAAAATTTCAGATTAATTCCTTCTATAACAGATAGCCCAGTGAAAGAGCCAACTCGGCCCGATCCGATGATTCGTGAAGCCCTTACAATTCTCTTTTGATGTCAGAATAAGTTATCTAATCTTCTTGCGCGATTGAAAAAAAAGGAGTTTGATTTTCGGGTCCTTATAGCTCTTCGCATTTGTGATTTGGGAGGACACAATATATTTTATCTATAAAGTGATTTATCTTACTTTAAAAAACATGACTTTAAAGCCGAATATGGTATTCTAATTTAGACATTTGATCATATTTCTCATCTACAGCAAAAAACAATGTCTTTATATATATCCAGATAGGGCTTGTTGGACTCCACCGTGATCCCGGGATTGATAATTTTGTAAGAATCTGTGTGGGTGTTAAATAAAGTTGTTTAGTGATAACTTTTGTGGACTTTGAGGAGAGCCATGATGTTCGACTTGTTGGTCGAACTCTTTTTTATGCCTACAAGTTGTTTGATAGTTTGTCTACAAGAGACCTGAGCTGCAAAGTTGCAGAATGAATTAGTCTATTATTCAAGAAGCCAAAGTTTCTGCAAGCGGTATCTCGGTACTGAAGATCAGATGAATTATGCTACGTGTACTGATAGGGTGAATGTGGGAAACTAAACAGATGACCTCTTGAACTTGATAGGGTTTAGAACCGGCTCTGACGCGTTTTGGTTTAAACAGGTCAGCATCCTGTTTCGTGGTGGAAGGTTGGATTGGGCTGAGTCTCGTTCAGAGTGACGAGAGACTGAATCATGTTCAAAATACTAGGTGGTCAGATTGAGCCGAGTCATAATCAAGACTTGTGGACGTTGTGCCTGTACACTTTCCAATAACTCGAACTTTGGAATTAATGATTAGCACCCATGATCCTACAATGCCATTCAAACTGACAGAAAATATGGCTCAGGAATAGTATTAAACCAGATATGTATTCGCTTTCTTTCTTCCTAACAAAAGCATGTGTAGTATTATTAATTAGAAAAGAAGCATATTTTGTAGGTATGACATATATGTTTAAGTTCAATATGATACATGATTCTTACACTTGTTATTTACATTAGATGTCAAGGAATGGAGGTGTCAGTGTTTGAAGCTTCATGGTATGTCCAAGTGTGTAAAATTCTCATATTTGGTCAAAATGTACTCCAAATTTAACTGTTTGAGAACACTCTATATATCGCCTTTTTCACTTCAAGAATGCTAGCTCTCTTTCCATTCATCTCCTTCACCTGTAGAGATTCGAATGCGCTGAATTGTTATATTTGTATCTGTTATTCTTGCTTCAGAATGAAAGGCGCGAAAAAAATGGTGCTAACTACTTCACATATACCTTTGCACGCAACTCCGCGAAAAGCGTGCCGTTAACCGAGGACGACTGAATCGACATGATCTCGAGCCGAAGCTCGTGAATTGTCTGCATGATCTTCAGAAGCAGGCCTTCTTTGTAAGGGCATTGCATCTCGAGGAGAGCGTCGGCTTCGATGATCGAGACCTGCACATTAGTGCTCGGAGCATCCACGACCCTGGTCCCTTCTAGTACCCTGATCTTCCTCTTGTCTGACGAAAAGGCTTTCAGTTGGCTGGTCGCGACGTGATCCACTCCGCTCCCCTGCGGGGATCCGCTGCCTCGTGGCACATTTGGGTCCTTCGAGCTGCCTGGCCTTTGAAGTTCTGCTGTTTTCGTCAGGCTTTCCATCTGCCTGTTTCTTGACTCGAGATCTTGGATCCGCTTTCGGAGCTGCTTCACGTACTCTATTGCGTCGCCCAAAATCGATGCCTTGTCCATCTGAGATCACAGCAATTGAGCTTCTCAATAGGCATTGCTATAGCAAGTGTAATTCACACCTAGTTTCTGTGTACAAGTTTTCATACTTAATACAAGAAGTTTCTCTAAAGTTCATACACATATGTTAAAATTCATGATATGTTGCATACTGCAATAAGGACATGCACCTTCGTCACGAACGGAACCAACGAGCGAAGAACGATGAACCGCTCGTTAAGCTTTTCTCTTCTCCGGCGCTCCGCAAGCACGTGGTTGGCGCTTGGCTCTTCTTGCGCTGCTCCTTTTCGGGACCGACTCCCGCCGCCTTCCCCTTCTATAGATGGAGGTGAGTTCTCATCTTTGTACCTGCAGTGAAGAGTCGGAACACGAAACAACATAGTTTTAAGTAGCCATTGCGAAGTTCCTTCGGAGAGCACAATTTGAGGATGATCTCTAGTAGAATTCCATCCGGCGAATGCCGTTTGGCGCGAGGGAACAAAGTAATCATTGGACTTCGATTCGTCTCCTCGGCTCGAGTTGTGTCGAAGTATAGTTGTAACTGTTTCCGAGTAATGAGCATCCTCTTGTGACAGCTCTTGAGCTTGCACTGCCAAAATATATGTTTGAGTAACACTTAGAAGTTGAATTTGTGAATGCTTGTTCCACATTACATTGTTACACTTTCCGAACATTTGCGAAAATTACCTGAGGATTGTTGTTGAAGCTCACTACAAATGTCTTCATGAAGAAAATTCCAACAATGATATGTTTCATCCTCTCTCTGGTGATTAGATACTCCGCTAGTGTTGCAGCAAACTCCGACCATTTGTAGCTGAGTGTTCAAGTTATTTGAGCAATCATCAGGAGACCCCAACCTAACATTCTGCGACAAACCAAGCTGCATCAACTCATCATGCTCGGCATTCGGAGTTGTTGCCCCCTCAATTCTTGTCAAAGTGGGTGTGATCATGTGGCTGCACTTCAAAGTGCCGACTTCCGAGCCCGAACCGCCCTCTATTTCATCTTCTTCGTCGTCATCATCGTCGTGATCGTCGTCCTCCTCGTCATCATCCTCATCGTTCTGTCGGTCTGATTCTGTCGGTTCTGCGTGCATTCGATGCATGGTCACGCCTACTTGGAATGATGGTGGCTCATTGTACTTCGCGGGGTTCGAGGTCGATTGCTCCGAAAGCGCGGGCATGGATTGGATCTCGTGATGCTCCGCGAAGAAGCTCTTTGCATGTTTAATAAGTCCTGTGTCCTCTTCAACCTATTAAACCATATCATCTCAGTTTCTACATAAGATTCAAGATAAGTATACTGCACTGAAATCTCATTTACTTTATCAGAAAAAACTGCAATTTACATCTTCTTTTCTGAAAGATGAGAGAAACTGACCATCTCTGTAGTTCCAAGTTCAAGAACACCATCCATCAGGGGAATGCATACAACTGTCTGAAAAATCAGAAACTGTGAGCTCAAATTGTAATCTTTTCCTTTCACATGCTTTATCAATGAACTACAATCAATTGGTGCAAAAATTTGTACATGATTAGAACATATGCAGTACCTGTATCTGAGCACTCTGTTTTATGTGGAATCAGCATGTGTTTGCAGCATCCAAACAAAATGCATGAGAAAAGCAATAAATTAGCGTATAAATTATGAGTAAATACATAGAAAATGAGAAAATGTTACCTAATAAATCATTTCACTCTGTAAATTAGTATCCCACCTTAGCAAGAATAGCTCTTGAGAACACTTTGCTATCAGCTTCATTAGCACGTGTTAGCCACACGTGTCGGCGCCGCGCAAACGCCTTTCCTGGTAACCTACGAAAAAAGATATTATTTTTACAGTGGCATTGTCATTTGTGCAAATTAAGTGCATATCTTTTTAAACATGAAAAGTGATTATCTCCAAACACTATTCATATTTTGTTGTTCATGATCAATGTTATTTTTTTCCTTTTTTCTTTTCTGTGTGTGTTTAGTATAGTATGCTATGTTGGCTTAAATGGACCAGCATCCTGCACTATGGCGGAAGGCCATGTGGGCTGAGTCATGTTCGAAATGGCGTGAGGCTGGATTGGGCCGAGTCATGTTCGAAGTGGCGTGAGGCCAGGTGGGCCGAGTCACAATCGAGACCCGTGGACGCTGTTTCTGTACGCTTTAAATGAATTGATTGCGTATTTCTAACAGCTCGAGCTTTTGGGATTAATGGTTAGCGCCAACGATCCGACATGCTATACATGCAATTGTGTGTAGAGTTTACTAATGAGATGAGTTGAACACTTGAACATGAGCAAATTTTAGAGTTCGACTTAAAATTGTAATATATATTTTCACTTAAGGATGAGTTAGAATATTATGCTTTTAAAGTAATCAATCCTTTCGTATTTATACGCCGTTTTCAATAGAAGATGTCAGAATCAATATCTGACGCTGTTATATATAATCTAGAATATATGAACTTCTAATATATCAAATTTTACGATTATTCATTTCATTTATTTAGTAATTGAGTGGCATTAAAAAAAAAAAAAGGAAAAATTTCCTCAGTACCCTTCCAAATAGCTCTAATATCATAAATACTGCCCTCAAAAAGCATTAAAATTTTAAAAAATGTCCTCATAATTATTACTCTGTCATGTTTAGGTATAACAGATTCAAAATACCGAATTTACCCTTCAATTCATTTTCATCGATACCCTCACAAATTTTCTAAGGTTAATTAATATATTGAGATTCTCTTAACTATTATACTTCACGAAATAGTCCCCTTGCATTTGACTTTTCTATCAAAGCCTTCTTAATATTTAGTCTCTTAAAATTGGATTAATTTTTGTCAATTAAATTACAGATTTTATCAATCCATTGATGATTCTAACAAATTTAATAATTTCAATTACTTGGTAGAAGTTAAAATTAAAAAAATATAATGAGTAATAGCTAACAGAGTAATTTAAGTTAAGTAAAATTTTAAATAGAACTAACTAAAATAAATAATGAACAAAAGTTAGAAGCTAAATAGTATTAAAGAATACCAGTGAACAAATTAATGTTAGCTTTGATGTTTAATAAATAATGAACAAAATTTAGGGACTAAATAGTAAAATCATATAATTAACATACCTTCCGAACGCTTGTCAACTTATGGGTAAAACAGTCATTAAATTTTAACCTATGTTAGACCACCATCTAACTAAGGTTAACGTGACTTGAAAAGACAGAGTATAACGGCAAGGGTATTTTTGAAAGAAAGTATTTATTTGGAAAGGTAACTATGACGTAACAAAATTTATAGGGTTATTTATGATATTTCTGAAATTTAGAGGGGTACGGATGAAAGTAACCCTTTAAACAAATAGTGAACAAATTAAGGATAAAATGGTAATTTCATGTTCTGTATTTTAATTAATCCTTTTATATCAATGAGTAGTGGTCAAACATTTGAAAAATTACATTCAATGATGAAATTAAAGAAGCTATATAAGTTTCTCTTGCATATATAAGAAATAGTACACCAATAAACATATTCACAAGGACCATGCACAAATATACACAAACAAAATGATATATATATATATATATATATATATATATATATAGGCCATGCAAGGTGACGAATAAGTGTATAGGATTAATTTGTTTACATACCCGGATCCGGGAGGGAAGGAGAAGGAGATGCACATGAGGTAGAACCACTCGGACTCAGTGAGGTCCTCTGGGGAGAGGGCGGCGCTCGGTCGGCGCGCGAGCTGCAGCTGCTGCTGCTGTTGCTGGCTGGCCTCCCCGGCCGACAGCGACTCGTAGAGCTCCCGCAGCTGCTGGCTCCGCTGCAGCGTCACCTCCTCCGCGCTCACCTCTGCCGGCTGCACCGTCTTCCGCGTCTTTATCGCGCCGTTGTAGTACCCGTCCCCCCACACCAGAACCCTGAATTCATGACAGGGTCCAAACACGGCACGAAATTACTCGAAATCAGCACGACACAGCCCCCGCGCGATCGTCGTAGAACTTGTCTTTTCGAACACGTAAAGTCGAGTTATAAGCATTGGGGCCGAACTCTACGTTTAACGAATACGAACACGACCCACGCGCTAATCTGAATTTGCAAACAATACACCCTAACAATTAAACTCTACTTCATGAGAGCATGCACCTTTGTGTCCAAAGTTCGGCAATTGTGTGTAAAGTGAGGTGCACGATCAGAATGGGATCTTCGTGCAGTAGTTTATTAGTGCGCCCTTCATCTAAGTTGCACTACTGATATATTATTGCTCGCACGTCTCAAATATTACACAGGTATATATATAGTGAAGATGAACAAACCCTTGTTGTGGGCATGGATTCCAGAAGAGGCTGTAAGTCCACTGTATGCTCTGAGCTACAGACTGCAGAGCCTTTTGAAGCCTTATTGGAGAAAGGGCAACCATGACTACTCTTTAATTATCTCTTCCTACAGTTAAAGTTGTATATGTGCACACCACCTCTCTCTCTCTCTATCTCTCTCTCTCTCTACTTATCCTTTTCTCTCATACAGAGCTTCTTAGAACCACAACAAAGTTGATTAGATGAGTTGGAGATTTGGACATCATGAATCATGAAGTGGAGAAGAGTAGTTACACGAGAGGGAGAGAGAGTTGCGTACAACATGGGTCGAGTTGGTGGAGAGAACTATTGCCTGCACCAGGTGTACAATTACATCTCATGCACCGCACCCCGAAAACTAGCTAAAACTCTGGTATACAAAACCTTTATGTACCGCTGATACTAAAAATTTATAGCTTTGTAAGCGTATAGGCTCCTTTGTATTGATGTCGCGAATCGCATCTATTGAATTAGATATTAGTTTTGGAAAAATATTTAAAAATTACGTAAGATCCACATTGTTCATTATAATTATCAGCCTGAATCTCACAGAAGCCTTTTAAATCGCGCGGATGGTATCATTTTACGTGCATGTAATTATGCGGGGATGTCGCAATGGTTTTTAGTTTGAAGACACTGATGAACACCAACAATGTACTTTTTTTTATGGTTCATGAGATGTAAGGATACACCGGGTGCACGCAATACTATTTACTGTTGGATTTGGGTAGTTTTTGACTGGTCGCTGCACCGGACGGTTCCACCTGCACGGTCCATCCACCACGTGCGTTCGAATTCGGGAAGATTTTTTATTATTTAATTTATAATATTTAAAAGAGTTATTTAATGCATATTTCAAATTTTTAAAAATATTTAATATATTCTTGGCCGATCAACATACTCTTATTGATTTTTAAAAATTCTTCCAAATGGAATTTGAGATTTAGAAGAGTTTTTTAGTAATTTTCAGATAAATTTAAAAATTTTCAATGATAGTGAGGGTAAAAAAAAAAATCATTATTATTATTATTATTATTATTATTAAGGTTTAAATTGCCACCCCGTGCCGTATGGCACGGGACGGCACGTACCACGCCACCATCTCGTGCCACCAAGATGGTGGCACCGTAGGGGGGGGGGGATCTCGGACACCCTCCGTGCCGCGGCACGCAGCGCCGTGCCGCACGAGACAGAGCGGCACAGCGCAACGTGTCATGGCACAGACTTTTTTTTTTTTTTTCTTTTTGTTTTGTTGTTTAGGATATCCAAAATATTCTGGATACTCCATGCCCCCCAAAAAATATTACAAATCGAAAATTTACTTATTAGATAAGTCAAAAAATTATAATTTAATTTTTTTTGTTTATCAATATACCGAGAACAAATTTGTCCGAGCCCTCCGCTTTCACTAGATATCTATTTTTTCTTCATAAATTAGTTTATCAAAATTTATCACACCGTGAAAGTTTTAATGAATTAAGATAACAAAATCAAATTAAATAAACAAATTTTGAGTCACATTAAATATAAAATTTTATTTTTGCGCTAAAAGATTAAAAATACGGATAAAATTAAAAACTAAACTAAATTAATTGATACTTAAGTTTATTTAATTTATTTGTCATATAATTTGTTACTTAATTTTTTTGATAAATCTACTATTTTTAAAAAAATTAATAAAAAAATATTTTTTTTCAAATACTTTTTAAAATTATTTTTTTATATTTTATAAAAAAAAGACTGTAATATAGTAAAAAAAAAAAAAGAAAAGAAAAAAAGATATTTTTGCATTTTAAAAATTTTAACATGAAAAAATTTATATTCTGTATTAGTTATAATTGTACTTTACATACAAAAAATTGACAAATATATTAATTGACGAGTATAGTAAGCTATATATAGCAAATATTTATAATTATTTAATTAAATCTTTCAAAATAATATTATAAATTGAAACAAAAAAAACTGAAATAAATCTGTATCAAAGCGTGCCAATAGTAGATCATATATATCCATCGGCACGCAAGCGTACCTTATGTCGGCAGATGCCGTACCGTGCCAGGCAGACAGCATCACGCCCCCATGTCACGGCACTTTAAACTTTGATTATTATTAGTAGTAGTAGTAGTCATCTTAATTATACTTTACTATATTATAATTTAATATTATTTTTATTTGCTATATTGTCATTAGGCTACCACTATACGCTCTTCGGATTAAGCAAGCATTGAGGAACCATTCGCTATACTGTAATTTCGTATAGTAAATTACACTCTACTATACTGTACTTTAGTATTATTTTTATTTATTATATTGTGGTCGATCATGTACCATTATATCCACTTACCGAATCTTGATGTTACTTTCCGAAATCTACAAAGTGTGGTTCCGAAATATCCAACGAGGTTTTGCATAACGCGAAACCTTGCTATTTTTATTTATTCTTTTAGTAGGTATCGCTCGTGGGATATATAGGAATTAGTTCAATTTTGTATTTGGATGAGAATTAAGAAATTTAGAGAAATAAGAAAAATTACGTTTGGGTGATTGGGTTGGAATAGTAGGAATAAAAGTAATTATGATTAATTGCATATAAAAAAAAATTATGTAAAGCATCTTAGTATCAGTAAAATAATATTTTAATGAGTTAATAAATTAATTAATTAAAATTACTATATGAGAAAATGAAGATGATGTTAATTAGTAAATAATTATAAAAATAAGTCAATATGTTAATATTAATTAATTTTTTATTATTTATATTCTAGTGAATATATTAATTAGATAAATTAAAGTATTAATTATTTAAGTAATATAAATACTAGTTAATGATTGAATAAGCATATCAAATACCTAATTATTTAATTAGATAATTAATTATAAATTATAAATAAATTATTATTTAAATATTTATTAATTTAATAAGTTAAATAAATAATTAGTTAATTATAAAAAAATTAATTGTATTAATTAATTATAATTTGTAATTATTTATAACTTAATTAGTAGAGGAATTAATAAGATAGAGAATTATCCAATAGGTGGAATTACTAATTCCGGAATAACCCATTAAGAGATAATTAGTAATTCTTAGTAATTCTTAACACCGTTTAAGAATAAGAGGAATAAATCTCTTATGTTTTGTGAAGCCGCGCGACGGACGATGTTTTTTTCCTCTCTTTTTTCTTCTTTTTTGGTCGGTTTTTTTTTTTTTTTTTTTTTTTTTTTTTTTCCCGTGTTCGTCCGCTTGCATTAGAATTAAGAAAATTAATGCATAATATACCCTACCACCACTC
>NW_017890833.1:0-33381 GCF_001540865.1 Ananas comosus | reverse complement strand
ATGTATTGTGTTTTTTTTCCTTTCACAATATGCAATTATTTTCACAAAAATTAAAATACGATACTGCAACTCAATTCCAAATAATTACAGTTTGCGACTAAATTCCAAATAATTTCACAATACGAATGTTTTCATAATCAACCATCAAATGAAAGAACAAAGACAAATAGAAGAGAGATAAAACAGTGACCACAAAGCAAATAATTCAAGAAAAAGTAACCAAACTTGCGAAGGAACAGTTAAACAAAAACGATCAATCCGGCAATAACAAAAGAGTAACTGCATTTGGAAGAAAATTTGATAAAAAAAAAAAAAGAAGAAAAAAAATCCAACTTATTCACTGTGACACCCCAATAGTCCCACATCGGATGGGAATGGGGTCGTTATTGGATTTATAAGAGACTTAGACACTAGTAATAATAACTGGGCTTAAGCATTTTGGGCCGATGGTTAGGCCCAACGAGTTATTATTGCTAGTGGGCTGGGTCTTTACATTTGGTATCAGAGCCGGTTCACCAGCCGAAAATGTGTGGCGAGTCTCGGCTGAGCCAGGGTCTGGATGACAGGCTAGCGAGACGAGTCGCACATCCCCTGATCTTGGGCTGTGTGTGTTCGACTGACGAGGACGTCAGGGCCTTAACGGGGAAGTCTAGGCTTAAGCATTTTGGGCCGGTGGTTGGGCCCAACGAGTTATTATTGCTAGTGGGCTGGGTCTTTACATTCACCCAGCAAATACTAACTTGTTCGAATTAATTAAGTCAAATTGTGCTTTGCTTAAGTCTTACATTCTTTTTGATAAATTAGACCACATACAATTTTCATGCAAAAAGTCATGTTCTAACTATGGCAAAATATATTGGCAGGACAAAATGCTTATCAAATTCATAACAAATTGTTTTAAGAGTAGAGAGCTAGAAAGCCATCTAGTTAAAAAACCAATAAGTATAATGATAAAATAGCAAGAACAAATTTAACAATTATAAGAAAATAATGAAATTTGTAAGTTAGCAAGGAAAACATCAAATTATTTGAATGTGTGAATGTTGCAAAAGCAAATAAGGCAAAAACCAAAAAAAAAGGCAATTTGACGTCGGTACACTTCATGTGGGTTGGCTTGAATACAAATTCCTGATATATAAATAAATCAAGAACACTCTGTTGTAAAAATAGACATGTGCCTATAGAAGCAATGTAGTAGAAAGGAAAGGAAGACCAGGGGGAGGGGAGGTGTTTGGTCAGATAGTTAGATTTTCTTCGATGAAATTTTTTTCTGTGTTCACAAATAGAAGATCCTTTTCACTTCTTACCAATCAACAGCTTCTGAATCATTGATAAATGTAATAGTTGTCATTTTTGTGAATTTGAAGATTTGCATGGTGACACCAATTGATACCTCAAGTAATTTTTCCGTTTTTTTTATAGTTGCTTTCATTACCTGCATACAAAATGGGATAAAATAAAGAGATTTTTTATATGAATCCTCATGTTCTACTTAATATAAAAATCAAATTAATTGATGATTTCCACCTATACATTAGCTAAAATGCTATAAAATATCTCAACTATCCATTTGTAGTGATCTTGTCAAAAGAAACCTTATTTTAGGGATCAGAGATAAGAATTGAGAGTAACAAAATAAAATCAAATGGTGAATTAAGAACTTACATTGTCGGAGACGACTCGCCCTCAAACCCCCTCATTCCCCCACTGCGCCAACCCCTCCATTCCTCGTCAAATCTAATCTCCTCATCCCCTGTCCGATGGCTCCCGCGTCGCCCTCCACTGCAGCAACCACAGCACCATCGCCCTACCCTCTACCACGCGGCCCACACCCACAGCGGTAGCGCCGCAATTACTGCGGAGAGATCGAGCAGGGAGAGGGCCGAAAGAGGGAGAGTATTGGGAGTCAGTGCAGAGAAGAATTGAGAAAGATGGAGAAGAATGAGAATGAGGGAGAGAGTAGGGGAGAGTAAAGGAAGTTGGTGAGGATGAAGAGATGGGGAAGAGGAGGGATCAAAGAGGCAGGGCAAGGATCGAAGCGGCGGGAATGAGGGAGGGATCGAAGAGGCGGGGCAGGGATCGAAGAGGCGAGGGATTGAATCGGCGGGGGTGAAGGAACCAACAGGATCTCAGGTGGCTTGGTAACGTGGGATTGAAGAACCGGTCAAAGGCATAGAAAGCACGAAACAACTACGGGTGGGACCCATAACGGGTCCACATGTACAAAAACTTAAGAATGAATTAAGCATAAGATGACACGTGGATGACTAATACGGGGATTAATAGAGGTTATATAGATTAGCAATACCCTTTTTTAATTAGCACACATTTTTTTAATACAAATATTAGTATGCAATATTAGTATTAATAATTATTGATGTTAAACTGCATTGCAAATCAATTCAGTAAAAAAAAAAATATCAAATAGCTTTCTAAAATTACTTCTGAAAAATTACTTTTCTACATCTACATATTTCAATTATGACTTTGATCCACTCTGCTATTCGCTCCACACAGACAAACATGTTACCACGCGCCTAGCGGAGCCGATCAACTCCTGTTGTATGAAGCAGTGTCTGGTTGAATCCTAAAAGGTGTCCTTTTAACTATCCGTTAATTAAACTTAGAGGAGTAAATTGCGACGTTTGGTCTCAACAACGTTATACATCCTAGGGTGGAGCGCTATTCCTCAAGAAGCGTTTAATTTATTAAAATTTTTGCCTCCAACTTTCCCCCCCCCCCAATTGTATGCTAAAACAACATCTTACATCCGCTGAAGCTTCAATGACTTAAAATATGCGACAACTAACCATAGATGGTATCGGTCTCTAATTAGTGTTGATCAACAAATCACAATGCTCTTCCATATAACCTTTATATCTATATATCCTTGCCCAATCATTAACCAGCCTAAATTAGATTGTTGAATTTTGAACCTTCGCCAAACAAATGAAATTTGCGTCAAATCTAACAGCAAATTAAAGTTTGAGGACATCACGTGCGATTTACCTCTCTAACTTATTTACAGGGCAAGCTCATTCCCATTTTAACAGCACCTTCTAGGATCAGTACACTGGTCAACTGCGAAGAATGCAGATTTGCCAAATGTGCGAATCTTGATACTCATAGCTTCCTTTAATCTGCCAAAGACATTTTGGCAATCCTCTGTTAGCAAAAGAACAGGAGAAAACTGACGCACCTACACGTTTTCGCCTGATCGAATCTCAACAGACAAATCAAATGAAACAAAACAACAAAAGTCGAAAGAAAAAACATTTAACGTGCTTCGATCTTCCCTTAGCCTAACCGCCCCAGATGCGCCTTTGCTAGATCCCCCCTTTTCCCATGCTGTCTAGCCAGCGAAAATAATAACCACCCTGATCTACAGATTTTCCCCCCCTCTCTTGAAACAAGCCAATAAAAATATGACCATCCGATTAATTCGCCGAAAAATAATCTTTACACGAACAGCTTCCTAGAACCAAAAAACTGATATACTTAAACCAAATCTTATAAACAATACAAAAAATGTACGACCCAATCTAAAACACAAAGCAATATGAGCGTCGTGTTAGCGCAGTTTGTGCTTTCTTATTTGCCTTCTCCCTGAGTTAGGCGGTTTAAGGCCCCGTCAAAATGAACTCTACTTGAGACGCCCTGGTTTGGCGCTGTTGTTTCTTTTCTGTTTACATAAATAACAAAATCGATGGTTTCAAAATGTGCTGGCGATGGACTTTCCTCAGGCGAGCTTACATTGCAACCAGCAGCCATGCAAACCACGACATCTTCTCCCGAGACCCCCGTTCTGGTATCGGTTTGTTTTTTTTTAGAAAAAAAAATAATTAGGGATCTTGTACTACCACCAAAAGTGTAGAAGTCTAGTAACCACTTCCTTGCACACCACCCTTCCATCCAACCAGTATTTATCTGGCACCAAACAAGAACTAAGAACCCAAACCCACTTTTAAATTTTTTAAACAACGCTTATCATCTGCCACTCCTGACACGAATGCAAAGTTTGTAAGCTAGGCGCAGCTATTAACAACAAAAAGAAAATGTTTCGCTACCCAACAGCCACCCCAACCAACACTACTCATGCAATTGTGTCAAAAAATAAAAAAAAATGGCAACCCGACTACCCAAGCGACACCCTCAAGTATTGTTTTTGTATTTGTTGTCTAAACTAACGCCATAAAAGGAGTAACCAATAACAAAACAAGCTCTTTATTGTAGAAAATAGTACCTCTTGAGGTCTTTGCCGCCTCTTAACTCCAACCAAGTAGAACTCCCGTGACGAAAAAACCCCCAACAAGAGAAGTTCACAGGATTATGAGTACCCTCATATATATAGTATATATCATACCTACCCCTCACTATTACTACTATACGTATATATATATATATATATACTACTATAAGAGAACATAACTATATGAAATGTGAACTGAGCATGTTATTTCGGCTCAAATCGTTCCATGAGTTCAATTCCAATGAGTTCCTTTATGAAATGTGAACTAAGCATGTTGTTTTCGGCTCAAATCGATCCTTGAAAAGTTCAATTCCAATGAGTCCATTACAGCCGGAAAACAGTATTAGTCTATTTCTTCACATAGAATCCTCATATACTCCAAAGTAAACAAGTAAACATAACAGTAATATTAAATAGGTAAAAAATGTGATGGAGACCCTGTAAAAGACAGACCTTTCAAAAATAGGCCGATAACCTCATCTTTTTTTATTGACAACCCTCGTCGTTTTGCTTGTTCCGATTTTGTTATTTCAATTTATACATTAGGGATTTAATCATATTTGCGACGATTTCGTGAATTTAAAGGCCACACCTACTTTACAGCTGATGAAACTGCAAATTAAGTTAATAATTCAGGTAATTAGCTGAAGGAATAGTTCATTTAACAAAATCCAAAGTTCATTTGAAGAAAGTAGCTCAAATCAAATCAAACATAAGTTGGGGGTGTGTCGATTTAAAAAATTAAAGTTCAGGGTCAATTTCAAACTAAGTAATCTCCAAGAGATTTACATAAATCAAGAGGTGGTGGGCGCCACACACCGCCCGAAGAAACCACTCACTCTAGTTCAAATTTTACTCTCATTTACTACAGGAGCGGGCATAGCATCATTCTTCCAAAATGGCCTATAGTTCGGGGTCTCCATACATTTTTCCCAAGTATTAAGACAAATTACAATACATGGCAGGCACAGTCTACAAATATCAGGAAGTACTTTCACGTTAAATAAAAAAAATGTTACCATTATATGAACGAAGGTGGGCTTGATATAATCCAACAGCCGCTGATAGTGAGTAATCATCAAAATAGAATTGCCAGGTTTTAGGAGCCCATTCACGGTATTTGCTACATCTTCGAGTGCATCAACATCTAAACCCGAATCAATTTCGTCTAGAATAGCCAAATCTGCCTCAAGAACCTGATATTATAAAAATACAGAGAGAGAAGGTAAAATCTTTGATCTCCAAATACACTATATATATGTGTCTATCAATGAATGCTTGACACATTAGATTTGCACAAAAAAAAAGCATAACAAACAAGATGGAATGATTATACCAGAAGAGACAAGATAGAAGGAAGTAAAACAAAAAGAAGAAGCAAATCTAAGTGCTTTTCATAATTATTATATAACTGAATCATTATCAAGATTCTCTGGAAGAAGAACATTAATACATGCATGCAAACTTTTCTTCAGTATTTGATGGCCCCGATATATATTTAGGTAAAAAACTTAATCAGGACCAATAAAACCACAACAAAGATATCACCTTTTTCACTTCTTAAGTTCTTATGAGAAAAACCATCTACATAGGATTGGTGAACAAAGACAAAATCTTTATGAAAAGCTTCTTATCAATTGATAATATCAAAACAGAAAAAAAAAACACACACGCACATTAATCTTGAGATAAAGGTTTAAGTAATTAAACTGATTCCGCTAATGTCCTTGAGTATTTGCTATTGAAATTATCCCATCCAATAATTTCTCTAGAAAAAGAAAAATGAAAAACCATCCAATCATCCAGGCAAAACCTACTAAATAGCACTTCCAATTCTATGTTGCACCACTTAGAGAGGTAAATATAAACATTAGTATGAAATAACTAAATGGTATAGTTAGAAATTAAAAATGCCTGGTTCATTAAAAATTTAAAAGAGATTAACCCGTGGCCCGCAGGCATTCAATACAGTAGGGGGCCACCAATGGCCATGCAAGCTGCTGTCCAAGAATGAAATTTACTAATAGACACGAAAATAGGGCAAACAAGTCCTATGAACTAGGGAAAAAGAATTTCAAACAAAATATCTAGGCATATTAGTGAAAAGTAAATAATACAAGGATTCCTACCGCAAGTTGCAAAATTTCATTCCGCTTCTTTTCCCCTCCACTGAACCCTTCATTGACATTTCTGTCTAGAAATTTCGGGTCCATTTTTAAAGCAGTGACTTTGGAAGACAAGTAAGGATAGAACTGCAAAAACAAGGCATGCTAACCATTAGTGGACTTCAGATGAGACTATAAACATCTAATAAAATGGCAAGCAATTTTATCCATCAGAAGAAAAGCAGCATCATGTGCATGTGACCTTTCTCCCTCATGATATACAGATAAGAGAAAAGAGTAGTGATGGATTATTCTGGGCTGTTACGGAATAGATTCACTTATATTTAGGGTTAAAAAACAGATATCGTTAAAATCCTGAAACACATATCTAAATGGTCAAGATTTGAGAGAAAGAGAGCCTTTACATATATATATATCCCAGTAAACCATCTATTTACATATTTTCCCCTTGTATTTTGAAAGTTCATACACACCCCTTGGAAAAGCAGTTTCTTACAAATACAATAACCTTATCTTAACTTGGGGGATCGTTTAAAAAATGAGGGGACGTTAATTTTGTATCCAAATATGTATCCTAAAGAGAGTGTTTCCTAAGTACAAGGATACAAACGTAGAAATCAAGTTTTTGAATGTTACATATGAAAATTTCGTTATCACACAGGGATGCATGAAAGTTTCTCAAGGGAAATATCACACAGGTATGATAAGTGGCATGAAACCCAAAGCTGCAGCAACCTAAAGAAAATATTTATAGTAGGATGCAGACCTCAATAGGCCCAAGTGCAGGTAAACCTTGCTTCTCTCGTCGTGCATTAAGGGCCATGAGCAGAAAATCATAGTTGCTCACACCTGGTATCTCAATAGGTGTTTGGAAACTCATGAAAAGTCCTGCAAGAGATCTTTCCTCTGGTTCTTTTTCCAGCAAGCTCTCACCTTTAAAGAGAACAGTGCCTCCAGTTACTTCATAATCAGGATGGCCGACAAGAACCTAGCAATCATTAAAATATTGCTGAAAAAATTTGTAATCAATGACATATAGAAACTGTTTTCTGCATGTAAACCCCAACAAATATGCTAAATTGCATAAATACCCTAGCAAAGTAGGTATTTTGTGCATGCACCTGACAACCTTTGTTACATGTCTGTCCCTGTTGGGGTTATGCAGAAATGGTTGCCGTATATATAACCCTCACAAGGGCATAAATGCAAATAAAAATAGTCTCAAGGAGCATGCATATGAAACAAACGTTGCAAGGATAATTGCGCAATCTCACATACTTTTATAGAGGAAAAGAGAGAGAGAGAGAGAGAGAGAGAGAGAGAGAGAGAGTTAAGTGACTATCAAAACAACTATTGGAGCTCAAATACTAAGAATAAAACAAGAATACGTAGAGGGAGAGATGAGATCATGTTCACAACCAATCCCTTTGACTATCACATTTGCTAAGCGTTAATAAGGGAGCTCCCAGACACACTTTCTACACGATAAATTCAAATGTAGCTGTAAGGTTTGCAAAATAAATTTCTAGACAAGATGGTGAAAAAGAAACTTTTAAATGATTGGAGTGTAAGTGCAGATTCAAGATTTATGACTAGGAGGCACTTGGATTGCCACGACATATACATACAATAAAAACTTCAAAAATGTACAAGATAAGACAGAAAATGTACCCAAGGTTAACAACTCAAAACTTAATAGTGGTGTGTACTGGACAGAATAATGTGTAGTGAGCGATGTATGACTAAATAAAGGGTGACCTTAGAGGACAGAAGTATAAAAGGGTAGCATTGGGGTACATCTATTACAGACCAGTCTTTTTAGCGATCCAACCAACGTAAAACCAGATCTGATTAAACAAGGATGAAAATAAAAAGACTGATTTGACCTTATATCGAATCCAAACTTTCTCCTGATAAGGTCATGTTTTTATGATTTTCTTTATAATTCAAAGAAAAAACATCGAAGAATTAGAAGCCTTCTTCCATTCATGCATGACCAGTAAAATTTTATTTAAAAGTTTACACTTGTGTGGAATGCCAACTATTTCATTATAGGACTCCTAAAGGACTCTGAAGTAAGGGACTCTAGGCTAGAATTAAACATCATTTCCCTTAAGAAAAGCTAGTAGGGCTCAGAGATGGGCCACTTAACGATATTTAAGGGCTTAAAGCTGACTCTTATATACTGTAAGGAGACTCTAAAAGCAGGAAAATATAGCATAAGAATGCATAATAGAACTTGTTAAATGAATTACAACGATCTAACCATTATAAAGGATGTAAGGTAAGGAAAAAATCACAAAACGCCTCAAAATTGTTGAGATTAAACCCTATGGTCAAGGTCAGACAAAGCTAATTCCTACTGATGAAATGTGCACAAACAGCCAAAGCACAAGTTGTGCATTTCTAAAGTGAACAGGAAATAGCTTTGACGGGAAGAATTCTTGCTAACATAATAAAAAATTTTGTTCACAACCCATTACACTTTTCTCACACCCTTCTCATGACCTTTCTTACCTAAAAAGTCTAGTTGACTTTCCATTCATACTTCCTTTGCTACACTGGCATTGTAAGAAGTAATCTAGTGTGAATTCTCAGAAAAATTATAAGTTGCATTAAAAATTACAAAATCATAATTTTTCGATGCTTGTTGTTCTAAATGATCTACAAATAACCAGTATCTGCTCATTAATTCTCAAAGTTTGTCCATTATCAGACAAATGAGCACGTAATAAGTGGTAAATACAATTAAGTACAATTATAGTACTGGATTCATCCCAAAATCAGTAGAAGAAAAGAAGGAATCCAAATTCATACAAAATTAGTTCTATAGCTATGAAATTATAGAAAGAAAAAAGAAGAAGAAGACATTATCAGATTCACCTTAGACAAGGTGCTCTTTCCGGAACCGTTCCTCCCCATAATGGCATGAACCTACACAAATCCGAGCACAAAATGAAGCGAAAGGTAAACCCCAAAACCAAATCAACAACCAGTTCAAACGCCCCCGCCAAAAGAGCAAAAGGGTAAAAGCACCTCCCCCTCGTTGATTGTGAGGTCGACTCCATGGAGGAGCTCCTTCCCCGACTCCTTGACCACGGCCTTGAGATCCCGCACCTCGAGGAGGACTCTCGCGGGGCCTCCGGCGGCGGCGCCGCCTCCCGCCGCCGTCGCCGATTCGACGGCCATCGTGGCCTTCGCCGCCGCCGCCGCGGCGGCGCCGCGGCGGGGGGCGGGGGGGAGGCGTACGCGGCGCGGAGCGGAGGAGGAGGCTAGGATGGAGGGAGAGACCGAAGGGGAGATGCGGAGGTGGGGCGGAGATAAGCGAGAAGACGCCGCGGCCACGGCGGCTGCTGCGGCGGCGGCGGCGGCGGCGGCGGGAGACATGGCGATGAGTGTTTGCGAGGGTTTGTCCCAACAACTACTGATCTTTTCGAAAAATGGGCTCTGAAATTTGTTGGGTCATTACTACGTGTAGTTCCGCGTGGCACAAAATTACTGTGCATAAAATAAAATTTTTTATATAAAAATTTTATAAGTAAAATATAAAATTGAGCAATTATTTTAGATTGTGCAGATAAGGTTCGAATTTTTATTACGTGATATTTTTATTTTTTTTCTCTCTCTTTTTTTTTCTTTTCTTTTTTCCTTCTAACCCGCATCGCGGCCTCCACTGCCTCTATGGTCCTAGCAGAGAGTGATAAAGATGGCGACACCTCCTCTTCCTTCGCCTCTACCTCCGCCGACACCTTCTCTTCCTCCGACTCCGTCTCTACCGATGCTGGCACTGGCGCTGAAGGGGGAGGACTTGGAGCGGGCGCAGGTAAGGGCGGAGCAAACGAAGGCGATAAGGTCATGGTCGAGATGGTGCTCGCTGTCGACCGTGAGGGTGAGGACCAAACTATCCTTATTTCTTTTTCTCTCTCCCTTTTTTCTTTTTGTCTTGTTCGTTTTTCTCTCCTCCTGATTTATCTTCTTCCTTCCCATTTCTTTCTCTTCTTTTCCTTCCACTTTCTCTTCTTTCTTCTTCTCTTCCACCGCCCCAACATTCACACAGTGCTCCACTCTCTTACCTCCCCTACACTTCCGCCAATGTCGGCTCGGATTTTGTATAGATCGTAGAGGTGAGCTTGCAGTGGAGCACATAGATAGTGACAAAGGTATCAAAGGATTTAAGGATGACGGGGCGAAATAGCAATCCGTTGGGGGCAGGGGCAACGGCGGAGGCGAGGGTACGAGAGAGGGCTCTGGCAGAGGGTGAGGGAGAGGATGCGATATTTACATTGTTTGAAACTAAAATTTTATTGATTGAAATGAAAATTATGTTGTTTGAGCGAAAGTTATACTCTTTAAGCAAAAATTACACTGTTTGAATGAAAGTTATATCACATAAAACTATTTAAAATTAAGTCATACTACATAAAACAGAAGTTGCATCTTTTAAGGCGATGAGGTTATTACCGAGGCTGGGCTTGTTGTCTCCCGTGAGGGTGAAAACTAACATGCGCCTGTGTTTCTTTAAGGAGCATATCGTTGAGCCGGCCATAGTAGATGCTTTGGATTTGAGCTGGTGGATAGTGACGGCGACAAGAGTACTGAAGGATTTAAGGACGATGAGGCGGGAGAGCACATCTGGTGAGGGCGGCGGCTGCGACAAAGCGAAATGGAGAGGGAGCAATAGCGAAAGAAGATGCGAGGATAGGAAAAGAAGAATAAAAAATATAAAGAAAAATATAAAGAAAAATATTTTTTTTCTCCTTGAAAGATCATTACGTATCATCACTTCCATAGAAACGGCCAAAAACCAAAGAAGAAGAAGAAGAATATGAAGTTGTACTGTTAAGATAAAATTATACTATTTCAAAAAAAAGTTGCACTGTTTGATATGTAAGTTGCACATTTTGAGACGAAAATTATACTCTGTGAGATAAAATTATATTCTTTGAACGAAAGTTGAACTGTTTGAACGAAAATTATACTATTTGTGGTGAAAATTATACTATTTGACGGTATTTAAAATTATTTGAGACTAAGTTGCACTATATAAGACAGAAATTACATCACTTAAAACTAAATTGCATTGCTTGAGACTAATTAAGTTACAACTAAGCCATGAAGCTTCTTTATATGTAAATGGTTCTTTTTACAAACGGAATTATTCTAAAAAAAATAGCAGTACGACATTTTACTACAGAATAAGAAAAAGAAACGGCTCAAAATGATAAAAGAAAGAATAAGAATCCATCTGAGCTTGTTTGCAATTAGAATGGATTTGATTTGTTTGCAATTCCAAGCGCATGACGAAGCCCTCCTTAGTCAAGGAAGGGAATGCAAGGGAGGACATTCCCCATAAATGCAAGCACAACGACAGTGGTGGCGGTGGCGGAGACGGATGAAGGTCGTCATCGACGGCAGCGGCAGAAGGGGAGAGAGCAAGAGGGGTCAAAAAGGAGGAGGCTCGTCGAAAGGAGAAGATTGAAGCAATCGGTGTTAAGCTCGACTCTCACTCTCTCTAGTGCTTCATTTGCTGCTAGTCCTTTGGCCCTTCTCTTTAAATCCCACCCTCCACCATACTCTCCAAATCACTCACCCATCTGAGAAAACACTCTTCAAGATTAGTAACAAATCAAATCGAAGCAACAACAGTACAATACACACACACAAAAAAAAATAAAATAAAATAAAATCGAACTTGCTAGAGAGGAGGGCCAAAGGGTAGCTTTTATCTCCCTCTATTCAACAACATAACAATCCTTCGCAAGCAAAAGGTTGTAGTCACTTTTAAGCCATTTATACTTTTTCTTAAGCACGTTGTGGTCTATGAAAAGTCACTCATACAAATTTTCGTAGATTTTTTTTTCCTCCAAATTAATATCCCTAACTTCAAAGGCTAAATCATCTCGCGACTTTCAAATAGACCGACATGCGGCATCTTCCTCGACTTGATCAATATTCCCGGCACACTCCAAAATCTTACCGACTCCATCACAACATCTTCTCCACCAACCGACCGTCCCTAGAGCAAGTGGCAAAGGGCTTGGTGGTTGGTACCTGAGACTCAAGTTCGAATCCTAGTTGATTCACATTTCTAGCTAAGTTTATTTCTAAATGAAATAAACGAAGCGGATAGCGTGCTACCTATCTCTCTCAAAAGAAAAAAAAAACTTCTTCTCTACCAACCTCCACATAATATAAACACTAATCAACACTTGTTCGTTTTCAACAGGGACACCGTATTTCGGCATTGCCAGAGAAAAACGCTAACACACATCACGAAGCAATTCATGAAAACAAACCGTAACAAAATCATCATCATAGTTGCACAAAAAACTGAATGATAAATATCGAAAGTATGCCAGGAACACAAAATCCAATCTAACAAGAAACATACACAAAGACAACCAGAGAGAAAGATAGTACCAAACATAAGCTACCTTATTACCTTACAACGCAATGCACCCTCAATCAGCCACAACACGCATCCAAACAACTTCCGCCATATTGTTGATGCCAGGTAATAAACCGCATTCCAGCAAACACCAAAACGTGCAAAATAGGCAAGCGTGCATCAGTACAGAAAAAGAACCAGTTAGTTCAGGGTGCACATTGCGTCGCAACCAAATAGTAGATCACACAATTTTTACACAGAATAGTAACAAACAACATTGGATTAAATGATACAACTTCAAAGTTCAAATATTCAGGGAGCAACACAGAGGCTATTTAAAGATAATGAGGTAAAATGCAAAAGCGGAAATTTATAAAGAGATTTTTTTTCCATTTTGGCATTAAAAATATTGAAAGTTGAAGAGGAATTCAAAATGGGCTATAGTTGAGGTATTATCCATACAAATTTACCAAAAAAAAAAAGAAGAATATATATAGTAGAAAAAAATTTGCTGAGAAATACAATAATTGATGCGCATTACAGAACTGTGGCAACTTCAATTCCTGAAAATGCATCTCCACTTAGATTCTTAACAGTATTAAGTTCACAAGGTTCTCAAAAGATAAGCCCAACATTAAATTACAACAACTTGTTAGCTGAGGCAATTGAGCTAAAAAGAAAACAAAAGATTAGTTGTTAGAGCAACGTAAGTCGAGGCCTAAAAGTCAGTCCTCCCTCATATCCGTCCGTCGCTTCGCCTGTGACGCTAATCGCGCATCTCTCTCGCGCTCGAATTCTCGTAGATCGGCCCTCTGCAAGAACGAAACCTTGTCTAAGTACTGGTTTGAGCTCTTCTTGTAAGCATCCAACTCCTCTTCCATCCCTTTATTATCTTCTTTAAACTCCCCCCAGTCTTTTTTGGTTTTGTCGAGAACAGTCAGCTTCTGTTTCTTCTTTATCTGTTCTAAAATCGCATCTAAGGCAGTGGGTGCGACCCCTGCAGACTGGGCCTTCTCGGCTGCCTCCTTCGAGTCCGCGTCTACGAGCTTCTTCACTTCGATCTCCTGACCCGCAAAGTCTCGGACCTCGGTTATCTGTTTCATCAAAAGGGAAATGAAAGGTGAGTACCACTTTACCGCCCTGAGGTTACAGTGGTAACTGCTACAGCACCGATTTCACACGATTAAGATAGAGCGCGTAAATTTATATATGCAGGCTTTTAATGCCCACAGCTAGAATAGCAAACTCAAGGCAGTAAACTGCTGCTGTCATAACCACGGCATGGCAGACTGGAAGAAGAAGCGGAGTGGAGTAACATTAATGAACCAAAAGGAAAAGGGGAGAGAATATTGAAGAGGAACTGTAACAACAGAAACGGTGTTTGCGAAGCACTTTGCTAAAGATGATCAATTATAATGCGAAAGTTTCTGCACTAAGTATACTGAAAATGCATGCAAAAAATTTAAGAAGGCTTCAGTAGTACGCGAATAATGTTTGCAACAACGCCCTTCGGCCTACAAATGTAGCTCTACAAGTTCAACCTGTGTACTCAGCGCAGACCAAATTCTCATTTTGGGTCAGCATGTATAATCTAAGGCCATCTTTAGCTAGGCTGGGGCTTCTGAAGAAGAGTTGTTCAAAGTACTAACACATTTTCGCTGAAATCAACCTCTGCTGCAGCTGAAGCAGAAGCTTCAATTTCAAGCATCAGCTTTGGGGACTGAGAAGCTCATTTCAGCTCACCCAAACTAAATAATTTTTTATGTCATTACATGAGAAGTCCTAATACGCGGCGCAATTGAAATAATATGACAAAAGAGGACATGAAATTTCGAGTTGGTGGTATATTCGATTCACCAAATCACACGGAACCAACAGAGAGAACAATTCTAGTTTAAACAACAACATTAAAAGAATAAAGATACAAAGTGAAGAAAAAAAGAAACGGTATAACTTGTAATCTTGCCTTACAATTTCCTCGATGATATTGTATCCAGCAATTTTCACAAAAGAAAAGCACAAAAAAATAAACTGACGATAGCAAAAAAACCATAAGGAAAAACATTAATAGATCTAAGGCTTACTTCAACTTTCCCCTTTCCAGCAGTAGAAGCAAATGTGGCATCCCTAACCGCAGCAAGAGCGGCAGCTGCAAGTTTTTTAGCTTCCTCACTTGTTCCATTTTGTGCACAATCTGGCCTTTTTTTAAGAATTTCCTCACCGTTTGATGCTTTCCTTGGTGCAAGGCCGAGTGCAATCATCCATTCCTAGACAAAATTAGTCCGAGAGACAATTAGACTCCCTGTTAAACAACATAGAATGCATTAAAAACCTCTCAACTATTGACCATTTTCAAAAGTAGCCCCATTTTTTTTTTTCTTTTTAAAATTATTTTCTATTGACAAGTCCTCAACTTCCACTTGATTGTGATCCAAACTGTTTCATAAGTTGAACAGCGATTCCTTCCAAGTTAGCAGCTCCTTTAGCTATCATTCATCAACCGATAATGAAACCTGTGGTTCCCTTGGCTAAAACATGTGTGAATTACTAACATCTAAGGGTGATTTACCAAAATCCAAAAACATAACTGACAAAAGTAATTCAAATCAAAACGAGCAATAAGTTGAGGGATATCCAAGAGACAAAGCAAAACCACAAGCTCTATTCTAAAACGGATTACAGTTGAGAGGTCTCCATGTATTTTTACTTTAAATAATTCTCCATTAATTTATCAGATTTTAATCCACTTCTACATCAAACAAGTTTATATAAAGATACTTACAGGGGTTTTTTTACTTGCTTTTCGTTTCACTGTTGAACTGGGCTTATTCATTGGAAACTTTGGCGTCTTGGCAGGCAACCCACTATTCATTTTCTTCCAAAAATCCTCTACTCGTGCTTTAGCTTCTACAACAACCAAATGGTTTAGAGTCAAAGATTAACTGTTGGATGAACCAGAAATATTGAGAAACATCAGTGATATTTAAGTTCTAATAAAAAGATCACCAATACGGCACACATTAAATGGAAATTAACAGCAAAGCGATTGCCAGACTTAAAATCAGAGTACAGCAAAAGATCAGTTCACTGATCATTCAGATTAAGCAAATGAATTTACCAGCATTTGCTTACCATACTCCTCAAACTGTTCCATTAAATCAGGAGTATTTTTAGCCTCTTGAGTAATTCCATCAGGAGTACCTTTGTCCCGTTCAGTACCTACATGATGAGAAAAATTTTAAATTGTCCAGTATATAGCGTAAACAACTACATATCAGCAGCAATATTTTGAGATGATAAATCGATTGTCCTGCCAGAATTTGATGCTCACCATGATTCCATTATTTGCAATTGCATTAGAAAGCCATACACAAGCACATGTCATTTAGTGTATATTTCCTAAACGTCTATTACAATGAACTGTTTGATAGATTTTTCCCCACTTCAATACATATATACATATATACATATATATACATATATACATACATATATCAAGCTACTTTACTCTCATGAGTATTGGTTGCCTTCGTACTAATAAGTTCTTTCGTTGATATAACTTCCGAATCGACAATCCATATCGTTAAACATGATTGAGAGCATTTGAAAATTCTAGAAACTAAATTTTATAATTTTCGACATCATTTATCTTACGATCAAAATATCTCAAAATTGACAATTTTTTACAGCCGGAATGGGATGCTTGGTAGTTTAAAGGTGTAAAACAGTTGAATGTTTTATCGAAAATTTTATTCATTATCTAGATAAAGATCAATAACTCCAATCTTAAATTAAATAATGGATCCTCTATTTTTAGTAGGTCGTTCGATTTTGACCGTTCATTTTATGTCCACTTGATGGAGTTTATTATAATTTTTAGAAATTACGAAATTCGTTTTCTAGATGTATCAAATGCTTTAGATCATATTATCTCTCTCTCTCTCTCTCTCTCTCTCTCTCTCTCTCTCTCTATATATATATATATATATATATATATATATATATATATCCTAAAATAGAATTTCAAATAATTTAGCTAGTCATGAAGCACCTCATAGTGGACTAAAGACTACAGTAGATGGAGGATTGGCTTTTAACTTCAGAAAACTATATGGCCAAGTTCTCTCTTCTTTATTATTTTATGGCAATCTGATATTTAGTCTTTCTTCACCTCTCTCTTTTAGGAACAACTATAAAATTCAGCAACAGAGATCCTCGCAGTCGAACTGAAATGACATAACATTAGCTTTACCTGCATTATCAAATATCACAATGAACTGCCATGTTTAAAGAGGGCGAGTATTCTCGCTTGTTATATTGGCCAATGGCATTCCAGGAAAATGATTCGATGGTCTACGATCACTCACTTCAAGCATGGAGTTACCTTCGCCTCAAGATGTATAACCTACAAATCCTTGACACTTGACGAAATGCAATTTTTCTTATAAAATGACCATTTTACTTCCGTAAAATGACTACTTATTCCAGTTTAATCCAAATTACATTAAAAAGATTATTCCACCTTAAAAATCAAAATTTTAGGCTGTTGGCGACTAAAGTGCACAATAAATGTAAAAGTTCACTGATTAAAGTAATTAAGCGAGAAGTACAGGGACCATATTACAGTATCACTATAGTACAGGGGCTATCCATACATCTTATATCAAAAGGAAAAGTTCAAGCAAATTAGAGTGCAGTAGCAGGAAAAAACCTAAAATTAGATCAACGAAGGTCTAGAGAGGGAACAAAGATCTACACGAAACCCTAACTTCCAATTACATGAAAGCATAGTACAGATCTACAGAAACCGAGATTGGATCTTAAACAAAAGCAGATCTTGCCAAAAGTTCAATCGATTCGAACTCGGTGACGAAGAAATCGATAACAACAGATACTGGAGATGGAGATTTTCGATGAAAAGGAGAGAGATCGAGCTACTTACTCATGGTCGTCGATCGGGGCGGTGGGGGAACGGTGCGAGCTTCGTCGGAGGAGAGCGAAACCCTAGAAAAGAGGGACGAGATGAAGAGAGAGAGAGAGAGAGAGAGAGAGAGCAAGAATTGTTATCGGTTCGGGCCGGATCGGGGTCGGGTCGGGTCTAAGCATAATTCTATGGCTAAATTACAAAATAACCCTTGCATTTAGCCTAATTGTTTAACTTGCCCCATCGCCTGGCATTTTGCCTGCAAAACTAATTCTTAAAAATCTGGTGAAATATGGGTTATGCAAGAAAAAGAGGGTGATCTTCGTTGCTAGCCCCAAAAGCGATCCACGAAGACCTCTGCAGAAAGTGTATTTATGATGAATCTCAGGGGTATCCAACGATTACTTTACAGGAAGTGTATCTGTGACGAATCTGAGAAGAATGAGGATATCCAATGATTTGATGTGAAGCAACAAAAGATCTTGAAACAGATGGCTTAGGTTGATAAGGTTGGAAGAGATTTATCGAAATATGAGCTTTGCTATGAAGACGGCAACGTGACCAAGGCTGATTTCAGTAAGATCTCTAAATGAGATTTGTTGAGCCAATTAGGTGCGAACAGCTGGTGCACCAGGTCCATATCCGTAAGACGGCTAAAACAGTAGACTTAGAATACGCCGGACGCACACAAGCCGCGCTGGGCCGAGGAGTTATGGCAACAGCAAGCAGTTACGAGCGGTTTCGATCGGGCGAAGGTGGCCCTACAAATCAGGAAATAATGACCGATCGTGCAGTGAAGATAACTAAACGCAAAGGCAGCTTTATAAATAGGCATACGGCACCCTGAAAAGAGGTCTTCGCTCCTGCGCACAAAAGACCACATTTATTTTCCTGCATCTTTCTATTCTCGCATTTACCGCTTTCCTTAGGAGTAGTTCCTGTAATTTAGCATACTCAGAGTCTGTCTGCCCTACGGGCATCACTCCTGTTCTCATACTTGGAGTCTGTCTGCCCTACGGGCATCACTCCCCTGTTCATGTACTCTTTCCGCTTGTTAATCAATAGAAAGTTGTTTTCGGCTCTTCGTGCCGATCAGATCTCGAGTTGTTTAGCCATTCGGCTCATCTTTTAGTCGAATTCTGGGCTTCCCCTGTTCATTCGGCTCATCCTACCGAAGCGAATTTACTGCAGAGGTTTTCGAACCCGGCTGATTCGATCCCTCATCGGCCAAATCGCTTGATTCGTCGTGGGCGCAAACTTCGAGCGTCATCATCCGCGGCCGCTCATCATCCCGACGCTCTTCCCGAGGAAGATACTTGACCGGGTCAAGGGTCGGGACATTAGGCCGCCAACAATTTTTTGGCACGCCCGGTGGGACTCGCATTCGAGGTAGATTTGCATTTTTATATAAAGTATGGTTGACGACAACGCCATGAATCTCCGTAATAGGGTCATTCCCAGAAACTCTGGGAGTGAACAGCCCAATAATTCGGAGAACGCCGTAGAGCGCCAAGCAGTTTTACCTGTTGAGGGTGAGACAAGTGGTCAATCTGGCCAACAGGAGCCTAGTTTGACCCAAGCACTTGGCCAAATGACTCGGGTCCTACAAACTTTGGAGCAAAATAGTCACGCAAGTACCGCACGGCTGGATGCCGTTTTGGCCACAATCACGGCCTCTAACGAGAACATAGCCCGAATAGGGCAGTTGTTAGCTCGGAACGAACAGCCGATAGCAAGCCTTCAAGCGCCTGTGATAACGCCAGTGTTACAGAATCCAGTAACACCGGTAGTTGGGCAGCCCCAATATCAGGAGGCACAGTATCAAGCGGCTTATAGACCGGCTGTTGGTAACGCCGGTCAACAGTCGGAAGTGGCTTGGGGATTACCTCCACCCCCTCCAGTTGCAGCCTACCAGCCTCAAAATGTAGGGGCTAGGGGGCAGGCGCCGAATGTACAAGGAGTTAATCCCTTAGTGCAGAATTTCGGTGCACAACAACCACCTAACCCGGTACCAGCGCAAGTTCCTTTCCAAGGAATTAACAATGAGATTTATGCGCAAATAGAGGAGGCCATCCGAAACACTTTCGGAGTAGGCACACGGCCGGCAATGCGGCCTGTATTCAGATCACCATATCATACTAATATAGATGTAGAACACCCATATCCGGCAAATTGGAAGATGCCAAAATTTGACAAATTTTCTCGCGATGAGACTGAAAATACGGTCGAACACGTCGCTCGATTCACAGCCCAATGCCGCGAAGCAACGGCAGATCCTTTTTTGAAGTTAAGATTATTCAATACTTCACTGACTAAGACAGCCTTCACTTAGTATACAAGTCTACCCGCTAATTCCGTTCGAGACTGGGACGAATTAGAAGGAAAATTTCATGAGCAATTTTATAGAACCGAGCCTGAGTTGTCAGTTGCAAACTTGGCTCAATTTAGACAAAAAACAGGAGAATCAGTTGATGAATATTTAAACCGATTCAAGACGGCTCGAAGCCGATGTTTTGTAAGGATGCCGGAATCAGAATTTGCCAAAATGGCATTTAACGGCATGCATTTTAAGATTAAGGATCATTTTGAGGATAAGTTCTTTCCAAATCTTTTTGATTTGGGAGTTCGAGTTGCTCAGTACGAGCAATTTCGAAAAGGCAATAATGAAGATCGGCCTAGATGGAGCCGAAACAAAGATTGGAATAAAGGGAAAGAGAAAAATATTTCTTTTTTCGAAGAATCATTGGTTCATGAAGAGCCGAATTCATCTGAGGAGGTAGAAGATTTGGCTGATGAAGCCGAAATCTGTGCTGCTGAGATGGTGAGAAATAGTCAACCATACAAATGTGCTTTGCTAAAACCTGTAAAGTCAAGATAAGCAAAAGCACAAATATCAGCATTTAGTTATTCATTTGACATAACAAAGACCAATCTTATTTTCGATCGGTTATTAAAGGATGGACGAATTAAACTACAGGAAGGCCAAACTATACCTCCTGTAGAAGAATTGAAACGTAGAAGATACTGCAAATGGCACCATTCATGGAGCCATAAAACTAGTGAGTGCACTGCCTTTAAGAGGCAAATTCAAAAAGAGATAAATGAGGGTCGGCTGATCTTTGCCGACCAAGAAAACAAAGATATGGAAATTGATAAGAACCCTTTTCCATCACAGGTCAACACCGTGAACATGAAAGGAAAAGGAAAATTGACTGCGAAAAGACAGATCCAAGAGGAAATAGAAGAGGGTCGGCACATATTGGCCGACCAAGAAAGCGAAAATCGAATAATTAACAAAAGTTCATTTCCATTTCAGGTCAACATGGTGAATATTAATGGAAAGAAAGTTTTGACAAGGAGACCGCCGACAATGTGGCTCATGCCAAAAAACATCTTCGGCTATGCATCAGATGCAAGGCCAAAATGACGAAAAAAGACTGGGAAGCTATCGTGAATGCTAAGAAAAGAGGAAACGAATGGAATGAGCTGATGGCGTTCCCTGAGGATTGGGATGATATTCCCGATGGCGAAGACCAAGAAAAAGAAGGCTCGGATGCAGCCTCTAATGACACTGAACCGGAAGTAGATTCGGTTCAACGCAAGAAAGACATGATGATGTAGAAGATTCTGCATGATTACTACAACAACAGGCGTGGAGAACGTCATGGCCGATGGGACTACCAGGATAGACCATTCGGCTCCAAGCAAAAGTTCCCTGGGTATCGGCCACATTGGCAACAGCAAGCCAGGCCGAGACCAGAACCGGAATTTGAAGGAATGACCGAGGGAGACATAGAATTCCTCGGTCGAAGGCTAGTCAACGAACTCGGCATTCAGCCTTGGCCGAGACCATGGGAAAGAAGAGAAATTCTAAAAAATCATTTAAGAACGGTAAAAGTACCGGCAAACGTGCCAGTGGACGAATGGCACGAAGTCGAAGATAAACCATCGGCCAGATGGCAGGGGCCGATGTTAACAAAAACTCAGAAGCGTCGGCAGCAGAGGATGAAGCCGAGGCAAGACAAAATTATGAAGAGGCGAAAGGGATGAGGCTCAATGTATGGAGACGCCCTGATGAGCGACCACACCCTTTTCGCCCGATGAGAAATAATCATGAGGCAGGCGGCTCATCACTTGCCCATCAGTTGAAGTCAAGAATAGAACGGCCAACCAAGGCCGAGGTAGAAGAAAAAATGACCAGGAGGGAGTTAGAAGATAAAATAGCTTCCCTCGAGACAATGATCAAGAGAGAAAGGTGGCCTCCTAAAGAGAGGGAGGTCCGTATAGAGAGTGACTCTTCAGCCGAAACGGCCAAGGAGTCAGAAGAGAAGAAGCAGAGAATCATAGGGAAATCGGCTGATGAATCACCGGCCGAGGTGAATATGGTGTACGCTCTGCCTCAATCTTTCAAAGCAGAGTTTGTTGAGTACGAGGAATTCAGAGAAGAAGAAGAAAATGGGCTTACAGTGGCCCAATTGCAGCTAGGGGATGTTCGACAGGCTGATGCAGTGGTTTTTGAGAAACTATCGGCCATGCAGGCGAGGTTCATAAGGCCTCTTTTTATAAAAGCTTTAATAGAAGGTCGGCCGGTAGGCCGAGTTATGGTAGACGACGGCGCTATGGTCAATGTGATGCCCACTTCCTTTTTCAAGAAGTTGGGCAAAGATGAAGATGATTTGAAGCCCACCGATTCAATCATGACCGATTTCACAGGAAACGGTCAACAAGCTCGAGGAGTGCTCACCACCGAACTCACGGTAGGTTCAAAAACTTTAAAAACTGTGTTTTTTGTAGTGGATGCAGATAGCCACTACAACTTGCTATTGGGAAGAGATTGGATACACTCGAATGAGTGCGTGCCCTCTACACTCCACGAAAAATTGTTCCAGTGGATAGGAGACAAGGTAGAAGAAGTCCGGGCCGAAGGACGACCTCAAATGATAGATGTCAACATGGAGGACATCGGCCACACCAATTGGGCCAATGCTGATCCAGATCAGATTTCGTTTGTGAGAGTGACGGAGGAGGGGATTCAATTAATTCTCTCCAAAGAAATCAATGCTATGGTGGCTGATGAAGAGCCACCTAGATGGTTAAAATGGAGTCCAAAAAATCGAGCATAGAGGCTTGGAACAAGCCTCGACAGAATAAGCTGATCAACAAGATCGGCTATGAGGATGATTCGGCTGCCAAAGCGGTTGCGTTGGCACCTGATGATTCGGCCAATAAGGCCGAAGGAATCATAAAAGACTCGGTTCATAAAGCCAAGAAAGAAGATCAAACGAAATCGGTCATGAAGACCGACAAATCATATGAAATGAATAGGCAGACAGCGAAAATGAAGCTAGAAAAATCACCTATTAAAATTGACGAGAAAAAGCTGGAAACCCAGGATTTGTTGATAGAGGTAAACCTGGGGTCGGATGAAGACAACAGGCCGACGTTTATAAGTTCTAAACTGTCGGCTCAGCAACAGGAAGAATTAAAGAAGCTGTTGAAGGAGTACAAGGATTGCTTCACCTGGAGCTATGAAGAAATGCCGGGTTTAAGTCGAGAGATTGTAGAGTATCGGCTGCCCATCAAAAAAGGGTTCAAGCCTTTTAAACAACCGGCTCGTAGATTTGAGCCTAGTATTGTACTCAAAATTAAAAATAAAATCGAAAATCTTTTAAAGGCCGGATTTATTAGAGCGGCCCGTTATGTTGATTGGGTGTCTAATATAGTTCCAGTGCGTAAAAAGAATGGCAAACTTAGAGTTTGTATCGATTTTTGGAACTTGAATTTAGCTACACCTAAAGACGAATATCCAATGCCAATAGCCGATATGTTAGTAGATTCGGCTGCTGGTAATGAAATTCTGTCCTTTATGGATGGACATGCTGGTTATAATCAAATTTACATTGCTGAGGGAGATGTGGCTAAAACGGCTTTTAGATGCCCCGGTTCAATTGGAACCTTTGAATGGGTTATTATGCCGTTTGGTTTAAAGAATGCCGGAGCTACTTACCAAAGAGCAATGAATTTTATTTTTCATGACTTAATCGGCAAAATGTTGGAAGTATATATCGATGATATAGTTATCAAATCCAAGTCACAAGCCGAACATTGGGTTGATTTAAGGCTCGCCTTTGAAATAATGAGAAAATATAATTTGAAAATGAACCCTTTGAAATGCGCTTTTGGAGTTTCAGCAGGAAACTTTTTAGGATTTTTAGTGCATAAGAAAGGGATCGAAATTGAAAAAAATAAGGCGAAAGCAATATTAGAATTACCGCCGCCAAAAGCAAAAAAGAATTACAGAGTTTGATGGGGAAGATTAATTATCTTCGGCGGTTCATATCCAATTTGGCCGGAAGAATTGAGGTTTTTACTCCATTACTTCGGCTTAAAGACAAAGAAGAATTCATTTGGACGGAGAGACAGCAATAGGCATTTGAGAATATAAAAAGATATTTATCAAATCCTCCGGTACTGGTACCTCCGAAGTCAAATCAGCCGATGAAGTTGTACATATCGGCTGCAGACGAAAATCTGGGATGTTTGTTGGCTCAAGAAAATGAAAAGAAGGAAGAGCAAGCCATTTATTACCTAAGCCGACGTCTGCTAGATACAGAAAAACGGTACTCGGTTATAGAAAAATTATGTTTGGCTTTATATTATGCATGCACAAAATTGAGATATTATATTTTGTCAACTGAAGTATCAGTAATATGCAAAACCGATTTGATAAAATATATGTTATCTAAGCCAGTATTATGAGGACGAATTGGGAAATGGATATTAGCTTTATCCGAGTTTTCCCTTAATTACGTTCTTGCCAGAGCTATCAAAGGTCAAGCTATAGCTGATTTTTTGGCTGACCACCCATGTGTAGAGATCGAGGAGCCGAAGCAGAGTTTAATCGGCTGCCAACGTTGGGTGTTGTACTTTGACGGTTCAAGGACAACCGAATCTGCAGGAGCAGGGATAGTGATACAATCTCCTGAAGGTTATGTTTGTCAATTTGCATTTGAGCTAGATTTCGGGTGTTCTAACAACCAAGCTGAGTATGAAGCCTTAATAATCGGCCTCGAAATATTGCAAGAATTGAAAGCAAAATCAATCAAAGTCATCGGTGACTCACAGTTAGTAATCAAGTAGATTAACGGGGAATACCGATGTGAGAATCCGACTTTCCAAAATTATTTGAAGAAGACAATAGAATTATTATACAATTTTGGAGAAGCCGAATTCGAACATTTGAGCAGACAGGAAAACGAAAAGGCAAACGAATTGGCCCAATCGGCTTCAGGATACGGAGAGCCGAAGTCAGAGTCAATAGTAATACAGAGGAGATTGCTACCTTCGGTTCATATACGAGAACCGATCATAGCTCCTGTAGAAGTAAAAGATGATTGGAGGAAGTCATTGATCAAATATTTGGAGGATCCCAATATAAGGGTTGATTATAATATTCGAAGAAGAGTTCTCGGCTACTATTTGTTAGATGGTCAACTATACAAAAGGACAGCCGAAGAAGTTCTATTAAAATGTCTAGGGCCGGAAGAAGCTCTATTAGTAATGGGAGAAACACATGAAGGAATATGTGGAACCCATCTAGTAGGAAAAAAATTAAGATGGACAATTCGGCATCTAGGATATTATTGCCCAACTATGCATCAAGATTGCATAGAGTATGCTAAGGGTTGCCAAGAATGTCAATTTCATGGTTCAATACAGAGGGTTCCTGCCTCTGAGATGTACGCCATAATTAAACCGTGGCCTTTCCGAGGATGGGCCATGGATTTAATCGGAAAAATTCAGCCGAATTCCTCGGCTGGTCACAAGTTTCTGATAGTAGCCATCGATTATTTTACTAAATGGGTGGAAGCCAGACCTACTCGATTGGTTACTCAAAAGGAAATTATTGATTTTGTTGAAGATCATATAATTCATCGTTTTGGAATTTCTGAGACCGTCACAACCGACCAAGGGACAATGTTCACGGGGGGACAGTTTGTTCGGTTCATCGAGTCTCGAAAGATAAAGCTGCTGCATTCGTCTCCTTATTATGCTCAAGCGAATGGGCAGGTAGAAGCAGCAAATAAGATAATTATCAACCTTATGAAGCGACATATCGGAAAGTACCCTAGAAAGTGGAATGAAAAGCTTTCCGAAGTATTATGGGCATGCCGAACCTCAATAAAAACAGCAACAGGGATGACACCATTCCAATTAGTTTATAGCCATGAGGCCGTAATTCCAGCTGAGATAACAGTTCCTTCTTTAAGAATAGAAAAACAAAAAGACCTCTCGGCTGATGAATATATTGATCTAATGAAAGATCAAGCAGAGAAGATAATAGATACTCGGTTGATAGCTTTAGACAATATGCAAGCATACCAAAGCCGAGTACGTAGTGCATATAATAAGAAAGTTCGACCGAAGACGTTTGTTGTCGGTGATTTAATACTTCGGCTGATTTTTCCAATCGGTCAAATAGACCGAACGCATGGAAAGTAGTCCCCAAATCTGGAAGGACCATTCCAGATTAGCCGAATCACAAGAGAAAATGCATATTATTTGCAAAACAGGGATGGATCAGAAAGTGAAAAATCAATCAACAGAAAATATTTAAAGAACTATTACCCATCCATGTGGAAAAATAATTAAAGTCAAAGGTAGAATATTACAAGCCGAATAAAGATAATAAGTCTCTGAGTTGGTTCCATTCGGCTATGAGATTGGCTTGGGCGGTTTCAGCAGCTTTCCTTCGGCGCGTCATCAGAGGATGAACTTTGTAAAGTTGAGAGAGCTCCTCTTTAAGCCTTATCCCTTCTTCCTTTTTGGACTTCAATTGATCTTTTAATTGAAGTCGGCGCTCGGAGGTTTGTGCCAGAGTAGATTCGGCTGCTGCTAACTCTTCCTTAAGAGTGAAGATTCGCTTCTGCAGAGCCAATTCTTGATCAGCTAATTCTCGATCCTCTCGATACACCTCAGTATTCGGAGCTGCTATATCAGGAATATTTTTCTTAAAATGATCAACACGATAAAAATGTTGATCTAAAGCTACAAGTTCGGCACCTAAAGATTGCTGCCGAGCCAAAAAAGATGAAAGCTGAAGCGATAAGGTGGCCACAAAATATTTTATGTCGGGAGTAACATCTGTTTGATCGGTTAAATCAAGTAAAAGGGCATATAGCCGATCAAATTATTCTGGATTTTGAGCCAAACCAGGAACACCGGCGCCATATATTTTAAGACATTCATCGAACTTGCTTCGAGTGTCCGATGAAATGATAATAGTTGAAGAATCATCCCCCTCGGTTGAATTGGGGCTTGAAATCAAAAAGGATTGAAGAGTTGCAGATAAAGGATCATCAGAAATAGGAGAAGAAGCTTCCTGGGTCAAACAGGGAGGTACAGCACTTTCATCTCCAGAAGATCGCCCAAGAGGTATGTTTATTTGTTCGTCCCCTGTAGTTGGTGTTGGGACAGGAGTAGAACGAGGTGATGTAACCTCACTGGGTAACGGCGTCGTGCTTGCCGTTTCAACAGATTTTTTCTTCTTTTCCATCCCCCTCTTTTTCTCAAGACGGGCTTCCCTGCGAAGCTACCGCTCTATCTGCGCCTTTGAGAAATGAGGAAAATGAGCTCTTTCAGGAGAGGACTGTGAGTGAGTTAAAAGAAAAAAGATAAATAGATGAAGAAATATAAAATCTGCTTACTGACAGCTAACTTGACGTAACCCGATATCAATTGTTTCGGTCGGGACATGGCTTTGTTCTGTAGCTGAGGAAGGCACAACAGTTTCCTCTAATGGAATATTAGCCGAAGGTATGTCTTCGGTTCTTGTCGTTGGAATTGAGGCCGAAGGCATATCTTCGGCTGTGTCTTCTAATTTGTCAGCCGAAGGAACACCTTCGGCTTGTCGAAATTGCCGCTTAGCAACTAATTTACGCCGTTTCGAAGTCGGCGGAGGAGTAACTTGTACAGTTTCAGTTGGTCTTTTATTTGAAGTTGGGACTGATGAAGAAGCTGGAGTTGACTGTAGAAAAGAAAAGTTAGAATATTGAATAGAAAAAATGAATACATTACAAAAGAAGGAGGTTTAACCTCAGAAACCTCTTCTGTTTCTTCTATTGGTGAGACAGGAGGATCAGCTGAAAGAATTGGATGAATAGTTCTTCAGAATGCCCGAAGAAGAGAAAGATCGAGAGTACTGTCCGTAAAACGGTCCCAAACAGTAGCATAACCAGTGAGAGCAACTCCTGTGTAATTCGGCCTGAAGCTCACCAATTTAAAGAATCGACGAAGGCGATTTCCCATAGCTGAAATCTTATCAGCTTCGGCTATGCTTTTAGTAGGGGGCCGGTGATCGGCTGTATTAATTGTGAAAAATTTTGATGGAGCGGGAATCGGTTGAACAAACCCAAACTGACGGGCCACATACTGAGGGGAATAAGCTTCAGTGCTCGGTAATAGTTTGGAGCGCGATTTCAACCCCACATGAAGATCCCTCGGAGTCAAATAGGAATACCGGACTTCTAAGTATTCACTAGCACGAGAAGAGGCCAACTCATCTCGGATGGCTTCAAACCGGGCAAGAAACCAAGAAGGACCAGTAAGACGGTCAGGGAAAGGAGCCCAAGAAACAGCCGATTCAGGACTCGGCTCATAAAAAATTTTAAAATAAGTAAGAAAATCAGAGGGTTGACCCAGAGTCATCGGCTGTGGACAGCCGAGAGCTAACCCATAAGAATCAAATTGAGCAACCGAAGTCGGGTTAAAAGGAGACTGGCACAAAGCGGGAATATAAAATTGTAAAAACATTTGAAGAAACCAGAAGACACCGCAGCCAGAACTAATGGCAATACCATCTCCAGAATGTAGTGTTTTGAGAGAATTAAAAATTTCTCTATAGACAAAGGCAAGGAAGTAAGGTCCTAGAGCTAATCTATCGCCGTTAGACAAACCGACGGCGATTGGAACAAAATCACGATTAATTTTCTGCGAACGAGTACAGAAAAGATTATGGCATAACCAATAAAGGAGAAATGATGTATGTTCATTCTTAGTAACGGGAGCAGGGAATTCACCTGCGAATTTGCGGATAAACTTGGAGTAAGCCAAGTCATTGAGGTCTAAACGATCCTCGAATTCAGATACGCCGTCAGGATTATAAGACATAGAAATAGAAACGCCGTGAGGGCGCAAGCCAGTAATGGCGGCCACGTCAAAAAGAGTAGGGGTAAAAGGTCCTCTTTTGAAAAGAAAAACATTAGAAGCGGGGGACCAAAAACATAAAGCGGCGGCTAGAAGAAGATTATCGACAATGGGAGAATGCCGAGACAATTGAATAGCTTCATATATCCCAACCTCTTGCCAAAAGTCACCAAAAGCGGCTTCTACTCGATCTAACCAGGTTAAATATGCTTCTGAAGTACTTGGCCAAGTTCGAAGACTCTTCCCTGTTGAAGCAGAAGAGTACCAAGACTGAAGATGAATAGCTTTTTTCAGAGGAAGACCGTCGCTAGAAAATGGCGAGTTGATAGGGGCTGGCACCTCTGTAAGAGAAGGACCCAAAATAAATCTAGAGGGGTCCGAGTCAACAAAAGGTTTGAGTATAGTATAGTCAAGAGATGGATGAGAAGGAAGAGGAGGAACCAAAGACATTGTTCAAAAGAAAAGAAGAGCCGAGAGATTCGGTTACGAAAAGCAAAGAGGAATGAAAGAAACAGAGAAGAGGTTTTAGTGAAGGAGACGAGGAAAAGAAATAAGAATTAGAAGAGACAAAAGAATGGGAAGCTTAGGGAAGAAGAAAAGGCCGTCGTATCGAACTATCGCATCGACTACGAGTCCCAAGGTAGGCTATAATGGTGAATAGACGGCGGCAATTAAACCTAATTAATGCCGCACATAAGACAAAAGTGGGGAATACGATCAGAGCCGTAAAGAAAAAATAAACGGCTTAGATTAAACCATACAGAAGATCGTGGTGCAGATCACGTCAGAGAATTTGAATTTGATTGGACTGAGAAATACGCCTCGGATCAAGCTCACTTTCGGCAATAGAAAGTTGTTTGAGATGAAAAGGGTAACGCCAGCTACCGAAGCGTCGCTTCGAAAACTGGTGAGGGGGCAATTGTTGAGCCAATTAGGTGCGAACAGCTGGTGCACCAGGTCCATATCCGTAAGACGGCTAAAACAGTAGACTTAGAATACGCCGGACGCACACAAGCCGCGCTGGGCCGAGGAGTTATAGCAACCGCAAGCAGTTACGAGCGGTTTCGATCGGCCGAAGGTGGCCCTACAAATCAGGAGATAGTGGCCGATCGTGCAGTGAAGATAACTAAACGCAAATGCAGCTTTATAAATAGGCATACGACACCCTGAAAAGGGGTCTTCGCCCCTGCGCACAAAAAACCACCTTTATTTTCCTGCATCTTTCTATTCTCGCATTTACCGCTTTCCTTAGGAGTAGTTCCTGTAATTTAGCATACTCGGAGTCTGTCTGCCCTACGGGCATCACTCCCCTGTTTCTGTACTCTTTTCGCTTTTTAATCAATAGAAAGTTATTTTCGGCTCTTCGTGCCGATCAGATCTCAAGTTGTTTAGCCATTCGGCTCATCTTTCAGTCGAATTCTGGGCTTCCCCTGTTCATTCGGCTCATCCTACCGAAGTGAATTTACTGCAGAGGTTTTCGAACCCGGCTGATTCGATCCCTCATCGGCCAAATCGCTTGATTCGTCGTGGGCGCAAACTTCGAGGGTCATCATCCGCGGCCGCTCACCATCCCGACACTCTTCCCGAGGAGGATACTTGACCAGGTCAAGGGTCGGGACATTAGGCCGCCAACAAGATTATAAGGAAGATCTTAATAACTTTCAAAATAAAGGAAATGAGAGGATCTCACTATAAGAATCCAGATGGGTGAGCATTCCAGAGGCAATTGGTAGTCACATTAACTTCTTAGGTCTTGATCGTGGCTCTTATAAAGAGGTGGTACTGAGGAAGATGAACTCACAGACACAACAATTTACTCCCCTCCGAAAACAGAGTACTATACTCTGGAGGTCTAAGTGTCCTGGTGAGCCGAAGTATTAAGAGAAAGTGCTTCAGGTGCTTTGCCTTGGGCCACAGAGCTGTGGAGTGTCGCGACCCAATCAAGTGCTTTAACTGTCTGAAGACTGGGGTATTGAGCATTCCATTGCAAGGATAAAGCACACTAGTTACGGGCTAGTGCGATGCGGCGGGAAGGTATTATTACAGTAAATTATTATCATTAAAATTATGGTTGGAATCAATATGTGATTAATTCATAAAAAAAAAATTTAAATATAGGCCCCACAACCCTCCCAAAATAAGGAGAAAAATTAATACACTTTAAACCATAGGGTACTAAAGTGAGAAACTGCGAAATCACATAGATTTAACAGTTGAGACATAATCGCTATAAAATCAAGAAGAAGTGAAAACTTGATTGTAAAAGACAAAATATTAGGGACAAAAGTAAAAATGGTGCAAAGGTTGGGACAAATTGTGCAATTGACCCTCAATTAAAAATAAAAAAGAATATATGGGAGTATGGGACCCACAAAATCTCTGAATAAGAAAAGCTCTTCTTTTGATTTTTAAGTCATATCTTTATAAATTTTAAATATAAATTGAAATATCAAAATCAAAATAAAAAATTTAAGTTTGAAATAAAAAATTAGATTCAATTTAAAAGTCAGATTTAAAATTTAAATTTCAATTTAAATTCAAACTTTAAATTTAAATATAAAATTTTAATTTCTATATGTGACCCACAACCCATCAAAATAAGAAAAGACTCGGTTTAAATTTTCAATTTCAATTTCAATTCAAATTTTAAATTTAAATTTAAATTTTATTTTTTTGTATGTGGCCTACAATACTCTAAAATAAGAAGAGTTAGAAAAGAAAAAAAAACAATAACGAGAGAAGAGAGAAGAGAGAGAAGAGAGTGTGTGTGTGTGTTCCCACAGGAAAAAAGCAAAAAAAAAAAAAAAAAAAAAAAAAAAAAAAAAAAAAGCCTGTGGCGGCTCGCATCCTCGCCGGCTTGCGCCCACTCGCCCGCTCGTGCCCTGCGCCGGTCTGCCCGCATGCCGCCAGCCGCCCCCACCCGCGGGCTCCGCGCAAGCTCGCGTCCGCACCGGTCTGCCGCGCCGCAGCGCTCATGGTTAGCGATGCTATCTCGCTCGCTGGCTTACCCGTCCAGCCCGAGCCCACCCCCCGCCACGTGGCGCGACAGGAAACCTCCGGTTCCCAATTCATAAGTTTATAAATAAGGATAATGTTGAGATGAACAGAGCTTATCTTCAAAGTAGATGCGCGCCGTTTTCAAATGCTTATATGCCTTATATAGGAAATTTTTTGAGGAGGGACCTAGGTTGCAACGCAATGCTTGCGGACATCATTCAACTGGCGAATCTGGGCGGAGATCCACTTCATACTATTGTGAGGGCACTCGCAAAACGATTTGGTGGCTATACCAAAGGCTTCTTCGTCGCACGATACAGGGACCAAGATTTTGTGATTTTTTCTCCCGAAATGGGTCTCAAGCGAAGTCTAAGAATAATAGAGATAATTACCCTTGAAAGGCTTAGATGCTATTCCTGGAGACTGAATAGAAATGTTCGCCCCCACAGACTAACATGCACTTCTTGGATCCAATTGATCAACCTACATTTTGAGAGCTGGACAGTGGCAAGGGGGTGACGATAGTGAGTGGTTTTGGAAAGTTTTATCAAGGCCGATGAAGTGACTGCAACCACCCGACCCTCTAGCAACAATAACTCGTTGGGCCCAAACCACCGGCCCAAAATGCTTCAGTCCAGTTATTATTAATAGCGTGTATGCCTCATATAAACTGATCAGAATTAGTATCCCACCCGATGTGAGACTATTAGGGTCTAAACCAGATCACAAACAGACCAGGAGCAGAATTACCAGGCGATGTGAGATTCAGATTCTAGAGGTGGCTCCCACCAAATTCATTGGTGTAGCACTTTGTAGCGCATAGCACTTAGCTCTCACACTTCTGGCTGGTATTCAGCTCTGATACCAATAGCAACGACCCGACCCACTAGCAACAATAACTCGTTGGGCCTAAACCACCGGCCCAAAATGCTTAAGCCCAATTATTATTACTAGCGTGTAGGCCTCATATAAACTGATCGGAATCAGTATCCCACTCGATGTGGGACTATTCGGGGCGTTACAGTGACTAAAGCAATGACGGATCTTAGATTGCTCTTGATCCATTAGAGAGATATTCTCAAAATTTATCTATAGTGCTGGGGAAAGAAGTTTTCTTAATTATGATTCACGTGGAGAGCTGGGAGAGGAGTGCGGACGGAGGGACCAACGAACTACGATGCCCCCGCTGAATGTTCCTAATAATGATAACGAGCATGTGAGGGGAGAAAGAAAATAGCGTCCATGATAATGGCCATCTTGAAAGTGAAGATGAGGCGATGGGAGAGGTGGTGGCAAAGACTGATGGAGTAGGATCGGAACACTTTATCAACCTTGGTCAAGGAAAGACGATGGACATGCTTCGAACGGCGGTCTCTGGAGTTGGAGCCGAGGACGATAACTGGATCTGTGATGCAACGGACTAGAACGTCATGAAAAACATGGAGGAGCGAAACCTTATGCGGTTCTCGGAGCAGGAGTAGCCGGAGTTGGG
>NW_017890832.1:30719-33384 GCF_001540865.1 Ananas comosus | reverse complement strand
AGGTATCATAGAATAGCTTCTCCATATGCATCAGCCATTTTTCAACTACCCAATGATCGGCTTTCTCCCCATCAAAGATACGAGGGTTGCAGTGATGGAATTCATTTAATCGTTTCATCATCCGCTCTCGCTCCTCAACCCCCACCATCTCGGGTAACACTGTCCCAGCTGCTGCTACAGGTACTGGTGGTGGTACTACTGTCTCCTGTCGGGTCTCTGCCCTCGGAGCTACTGGGGGTGTGTCAAGTACAGGTGACTGTGCTCTCGCAGTGGTGCCCCTCTCTGGTGCTATAGGTACAGAATCTGGAATCCCTCTGTCGGTCGTCTGTCGCAATAGTAAATCCTCTAACCTCTTCATCCTGTCTTCTTGCCGACGCGCGGCATCCATATGCTGTCGTGCTGCCGCGGCCTGCTGAGTCACTAGATCCGTCAGCGTCGCAAGCTGATCCTGTAACTCGTGGATCCCCCTAGGTCCAGAAGTAACGGAGGTCTCCACTTCCTTCGCATCAACAGCCTCGGCTGCCCCGGCGGCTTGCGAACGAGTCAACGGCATCTTAAACTGCAACACAAAACAAACATAGGTCAACAAATCCTATACTACTGAACCCTCATTGAGGCTATAAACCAGCTAATCAAGCGAAAGTAATGAAATGTAACGCGTACTAACTTCCGATGTCACGTTGTCGGCCGCCAACGTGGCCTTCTGCAAAGTTAGTAATTGCACATTCCGATCAAACTCCTACCATTCGGAGTTTATAGATACCCAATCAAAGTACTTTCGCTAACAACAACCTCAACTATACTGCGTCTCTCACGAGCCTATTCTTATAGTCCAACCAGCCTAAGGTTTGCTAGGTCTACTAAGACTCAACCCTAGGCTCTGATACCACTATAATCTGTCACGCCCGGGTACCAGCGGAAGCATATCCGGCACGTGCACAGACCCGCCATACACCTGCAGTATATAAGGCGTCTACAAGCAACAAGTCGATAGAAAGTAAAACAAAGAAAGTCCTATCCTGATATCAGAGCAAAGTACAAATCAAAATACTATCAGTAAAAGGGCAAAGAGTGTACAATCCAAAACTCAACCAAAAGATGAAAGTATCACAACTATAAAGTCTGATTCCAATAACACATATACATATACAGGGTATACAAAAAGGAATAGGTACAACGGTGGTCTCTCTATACATAGGGACATCACCCTCGGCCGTAGCCCGAGTAACAAGGTGATCGACTAGCACGCTCCTAGTAGTCCCTAGCTAGGTGCGACTCCCTTGCCACGATCCCTAGCCTCTCCTGTAACAGGCTCTGTAAAAACAACCACCAAAAGGGCGTGAGAACTATAAACAATAGTTCCCAGTGGGTAAGCCGCCAGCCTCGGCGAATTACACCACTAGGTTCATGATGTACTAAATGGAAATAAAAGCAGTAATTTGCATGATATATTTTCAATGCTAACAATTAATGAACATGTAGGCAACATGTAATCATAGTCTCAACAGTAATGAGTTAACTGATTAATAGAAGTATAGCAACTACTATAAGAATGAATATAAGCATAACTGTGTAAGTAACTACTATACACTGTAACTGGTAATCATTCATTACTGTCCAATTTCCTTTAGCACTTTCCTTTCATTCACAGGGATCTACTCAAGGTAGTCCAGCTTGCGCCGCGCCTAATGGCCCCGTAGTAGTATACACTCCCCACGGCAATCCACTTCGGCACCCAATCCCGCACGGGCGAGCAACTGTCGCGTAGGCCAACTCCGGAGTGCCGGCTTGTAGGGAGCTACCCTCACAAGCATGTGCGAATGAGCACGATGGCGAGCAAGCATATTTCACTGTCCACATGTCTCAATTCTCATGTTTTCATTTGCAATGTTCTCGCTCTCGATCCTTTGATCGACATTTCAGTATAACAAATATTAACAACAACTAGAATCCACTAGTTTAGTAAGCATGCAGGAGTAATGCTAATTTACATATGGTATTAGAATCTTTCACTATCATGGCACTATCAACATAGGCACAAGCATGTCATAGTTCTCTACTTTAGAGTCAAGAGAATGTCATGGTTCTCTACGTTTCATGAGCATAATAACGTGTCATTGTTATTCAACTAATCCAAACAGGAATATGAATACTTTCAGGCGTGAGGATTCTCTACGTCCTTAAAGTCAATCTTTTGATTTAAGCATTCTAAAGCTGGTATAAACGATTATAAACTACTATAACTACGGCAGAGCAACAACAAGCGTCGCCCTCACGCTTGCTTGGAACCTAGCAGCAATCGAGTGAACACCCTTGAGAACCTCTGTATAGAACTCCATAATTTGATCGGGATTCGTCCCTAAGTTCAATAATGGAACATAATTCCTATTAAACCCGGTTTCAGCCTATAAGGCCAGCAGCAAAACTGCGCTACAACAACGAACACAAGTCGTCCTAACCTCTGAACACCTCAACTAGGAACCCTGAGGAACCCTGATAAACCTCGGATCATGATCCACCCAGCCTGGATTGGTCTCGTTCACTTCGAGGAGATACAAGATATACATAATATCTTTACGCAATCAACACACGAATACACTATCGATTTCCCGAGCTCTTAAGCAGTAGTATTGTAAATGATATAACTGTATCTTAGAGATACTTC
>NW_017890832.1:27286-29177 GCF_001540865.1 Ananas comosus | reverse complement strand
AAAACGTTTAACGCCTCAAGCTCATACACCTTACCACACACCTAGTGAGGATGTACAAGATTTTCCAATCTTGTTCACAAACCTATTCAATCTCCTACAAACCTTCCGCTCTTCACTCTTTCACGTAACTTGACCGCTTTTAGTCGGAAAAGACGAACGACATGGCCATGTCGGCGTTACCACATGGCCATGTGTCACCGTTAAGCCCCGTCGTTCCGATAAAACCAGAAAAGTGTAAAACTAGGGATAGATATTGGAGGTCGTGCTGAGGTCCTCATGACACCTTCCCAGACCTCAGGTCTCTTCCCAAGAGGGTAAAAAGAGAAAGAGAGAGAGATCCCAAAAAGAGAGAGATCTCTTTTCAGCGGCAAAACGCGGCAACAGCAGCGGCTCGAGCGGGAAGCGACAAACCCTCACAACGTCTCGGATGTACCTGCACACTCCCTCACAAAACCTGTCCAAAAGCGTCGGGACCTAGTCGTCCAGTGACCAACCTTTGAATTCTTCCATTAGCTGAGTGAAAACAGCAATAGCTGCAAGATAAGCAGCTAAACTCATCGCTAAAGCCTAAAAACGAGAACCGACACGAAATTTGACTCTAAAGTCGTACATAAATACTCAATTAATCGACACTTACTTGGGGGAATCTAGTCCCTATTCGGTACAACTTCGAATCATCGTTATTAATCAAGTAATACTTCGATTAAACCTTAATTTGCGCTCATTAATGGCGATGAACTACGTCAAACCCTAGTGAAGAAGCGTCGTCCAAAGGCTATAATAAACTCGAATAAGCCACTGAACCCTCCAACCAAGCCTTCCACAAGATTGAACTCCATGCGTCCTTAAAGTCAATCTTTTGACTTAAGCGTTCTAAAGCTGGTATAAACGATTATATGTTCAGTGTATTACATGTATAAGGCATAGAGGTATAGATATAGATGTCCCATTATCTCATTAACATGTAAAGAGGTCAAGACCCTAGTTTTTCTAGCATACAACTAGATTTTATTTAGTTTAATTATCTCCCATAGATACCACTCATTTTTTTATTTTAATCATACAAAGGTTGGAAAACCTATCTTTCCTAGGTTAAGTGCTCATTAGCTAACTTACCCATCAAACCCATTAGCGTACAACTAAAATGTTCATATTACATGCATATGTCCATTTCATAAAAGGGGTAAAACCTTAATTTCCTTTATCATGCAACTAAAACCAAGTTTAAAACTCATTTTACATGCTATCATTCCCAAGAAAAACTATGGACAAAGGAGAGATCAAACCATTTCGAGGTATTCCCCATCTTTTCTTAGATCATGCACAAGGAGACAGACTATATCTCCTAGAATGTCAAGAAAATTTCTAAAAATGGTTCTAACACAATTAGAACCCCCAAAATCCTATTTGGGAAAAACCCAAAATCGAAATTCTAAAATACCCACTTACCTCTCCTCCTCTAGCACCCAAAACGTGGAAGGGTAAGGCTCCTTCCTCCTAGGGTTTCCTCTTAAAGCTCCCCACCATTTCCAAGCTCCCCGTGAGATCAATTACAAGGTTTAATAATAGGATCTAGGTTTCCTCTTTGTTTCTAGAGAGAAAAAGAGTAGAGGGAGAGTAAAAGAGGGGAAATGAGTTTAAGGTTAGGGTTGGCTGGTGAAAGGCCCCTCTATATTAGTGTCACGCCCCGGGGCCGATTTTAAAAGCCTTTTAAAAACAGAGTTGCGGAAAACGTGCCATTTTTTTTTTTTTTTTCAACCTGGCCCACGCGACGTACAGACTAACCATTTACATCCAACACCAACTCTAGGACAACATATCGACCATGCGGCACGTTTATGTTTCCTCTGAGACAGGCTCACCTGTCTCCTTGAAACATAAACACCGCCCA
>NW_017890832.1:2171-26169 GCF_001540865.1 Ananas comosus | reverse complement strand
GCTAGGGCGTACAACGCCGAACCTCGATCAACCAGATCGAAACACACGACAAGAGAGTCGATGTGTTGCCTGGACCCAAGGTCCACAGAGATACTGAAATACGAATGCAGCCTGCTCTACATGTCTATCCACAACTATACAATGCAATCAAGGGGTGCGATAACCAAACGATAACAAACAATGACATGTAGAGACTAAATATAGGAATAGAAAAATAGGAGAAGGAGGTGAAACGCTCTCGCCGACTACCAGCTCGAAGCACCCACCTGTCACTGTCGCGTCGGAACACTGGGTACGCACAAGTCGACCGGACCTACGAAGATCCAACGGGTCAGTAACCAACCCACTCACCTGAAATGCACTATCTCACAAACCCCCACACAGGATCCCCGTAATCGGTTTCCCAAAACCGATTACCGTAGCTCACCGGAAGTCCCGAAAACCACACCGGAACGCCGTCGGGACCCACTAAGTGTCCCGAACTCACCGACTCGTACCACGAGTCACCCGCTGCCCCAAAACATTCCAATTTGGATCCCTTGGCAGCGAACACGAGGTAACACAATAATACGATCATCGCCGGATAATCGTACGAATCCGGGTTCCCGGAAGTGTCTATTTCGACACCGGAACCCTCCGTCGCTCACCTATCATCATCAAACCTACAAAATAATGATGGTGACCAGCCAACAAGGCTCAGCGACAAAACACAGAGCAAACAAACACCGTCGGAAAGAATCCGAACCGAAATCGCATTCTTTCGACGAATTTCGTCGAAAAACGCACCGAAATCGACCTTTCGATTTCCGCGGGAGCTAACGGATCATGGACAATCAGTCCAGAGGTCAAACACACTTCACACGCTGCCCACAGTAGCCACACAATGCACAACTGCATAAAAGACCCTCTAATTACATAAAATCTCATCATTTTATGTAATTTGAGCGATCAAGCGGCTCGTTCACGCAAACCGAGGACTTTCGAAGTCCGCAGGGAGACGTACTGATAGGTCTCGATGTACCGGAGTCCGTGCTCGTGATCCGGAGCACAGCGGCTCGCTGTGAGAAGCGCGGGAGCAACTCGAAGGTTCAGCGAATAGCGCACAGTCAGGGAAGATCGCGCCGAACAGAACCAACCGGACACTGTTGATCCAAAGTGAGGTGAGCACTGTGATCAGCATTGACCGACGATCACCGTGCTCACCTCCGGAGGCATCAGGACAGCCTCGGATCGCCGGATAAGCGAGCGCAAGCCCAAAACAGCAGCCAAAAAGGCTGAAACAGAGCGACATCGCCAAAACAGCGGAACGGAGCCTTCCCGACAGAAACCAAGGTGAGCACGATGATCAGCAACTTGCCAGGATCATCGTGCTCCCTTCCGTAGAGATCGGGGAAGCTCGGGAAGCCCAGAACAAGAAACCCACTCAAATAAGCCCTATTTCGGGCTTGGCCGGAGATCCGGCCGGCCTCCGGCGGCACGGCGGCGCGCGCGGGGCCCTGAGTCGGGTGAGGGGGAGGTGAGGAACACCGTGCTCACCTCAGTTGACGGCGGGGTGCGGCGGCGGCGTCGGGGAAGCAAGCGCAACCCGCACGAGCTCCGGCTCGGGTTCCACGGGCATGGGCGGCCACGGCGGCGGCCGAGGAGCTCCGGGACGGCGGAGGAAGGTTGCAGGAGGCCGGAGAGGTGCCAGGAGTACGGCCTCGAGCGGCGGCGGCGCGGGGAAGAAGCCGCGGGCTTGCCTCAGACCGAACGGGTCTGGGGTGGCCACGGCTGGCCGAGACGGCGACGGCGGCGCGTCGGGGCGGCGGCGACCGGCGGGAAGGGGCGCCCGGGCACGGGGGATGTCGGCGGGAGGGTTTCCAGGCGGTGGCGGCGCGCTGGCAGCAGCTGCAACCCCGCTCGGCCAGGCTCGGCCTGGGTTGCAGCAGGCCGCAGGAGCAGCAGCGGCGGCGCCCGGCGACGGCGGCGGTCGGCGGGGAAGGTTGCCGGAGCACGGTGCGGTCCCGGGGGAGGGTCTGCAGGAGGCGCAGCCCCGGGCCTTCACACAACCCGAGAGGAGAGAGGGAGAGAGAAAGAGATGGAGAAAGATGGAGAGGAGAGCTCCGGCAGCCGGCGGCGCTGCTCAGGTGGCCGGGGCGCGCGCAGGAGGAGCAGGGGAATGTGGGGGAGGCGGCTAGGGGGCTAGGGCAAGGCTAGGTTAGGGTTAGATGGCTCCAAACCCTAGAAAACAACTATATACAGGGTGCAACAAAGCGAGAAAGCCCCTCAAACATCGGAATTTCAATCCGAGTCCCTCACAGTACGACTAAAACGCATGAACGCCCCTCCACGTGCGATCCCTCGCGAAACGGTACATAAAATATCGCGACTTTTGCGAAAATACCGTTTTGCCACTACCGACCTCTCCTCGATCAACGCGCGATCTCCGCAGATCCGTCCGTCAGATTTGCGAACGGATTGCACCAGTGCGATCAGCACGACGGAGACAACAAAGCTACGATTTCGTTTCGTCTTGATCGACCACGGATTCACGACAAAATCCAACCTTCCTTCAACAGAAGAAAACACACCTAAATACATATAGAATATGTATTTTTGGATTTTCTCGAAATTCGTGCGTCGAACTCAAAATCCGTCAGCGCCAGTAGTTCCAGAACAGCTGAACCGGTCGAAACGAGCTATTGGACTGCTATGAACAGAGTCCGGTACGAGCCAGAAGCCAACTTCTCACCGCGGCTTCTCCGGAAAATCGAGTTACTATTCACTTTAAGTGAAACTTGGAAATCGCGTAGAATTTCCGTTTTAACTCGTTTTCGCCCGAAACTTGACGAGTGCTTTTGTAATTAAATTACACACAAAAACATCGTCAACTGAGAGTTTAGCTACACTGCAAAAATCTCAGTCCTTACAATTAGTGACAATTGTACAAAAGTCTCTAACTATTTTCTTTTTGCAAACAACTAAACCATAGCTTGCACATCACATTCCGTGCACCCCCCCCCAATTTTTCGGGTGCCCGAATCAATCAGATCTGCATCCGGTTCAGGTTCCGGACACACACACATGGATTCGCTCGTTTTTCCCAATTTAGGCAGTCGTGGGGGATTTCGGGTGTCCGAAGGGTCAACTCCTTGTGCGACCAGTGCTTTTGGAAAAAGGATTCGAAACACATTTGAACGTCCATGAAGGACCATCCGAAACGCTTTCCGGGCGCCCGCAAGGTAATTCGGGCGTACGATTGTTCGATGTTCACTCACACCCAAACTCTCGGGTTGAGGGTCTGAAGTGCTTCCAGGCGTCCGCGAGTAGGGTTCGAAATGACATTTGGGCGCCTGCATGACTTTTCGGGCGTCCAAAAGCATGGTGCTCACTATCTAGCTCTCCGGAATAGCATCCGAATGATCTGGGCACTCAAATAGATTATCCAAAAGACATTCGGGTACCTGATTCATTGTTCTGGTGTTCTAATTGTCTGAAGCTCAGTTTTTTCTGAGTTTCAAAACTCCGTTTCAATCCTAATTTGTCACGCACCAATCCCCGCCGATTTGGTCGCGTTCGGGTCGCGTCAACAGACGCCGAACCGACAGAGCCTCCCCTGTCCGCCCAAGGCTCTAACAACATGTATAAATAAGCAATCAACAAGAGATTTGCATATATAATACAAGGCTTGCACGAGGGCAAGCAACAGCGGAAGCGAAAGCTCTAAGCTAAATTACAACATACATGATATTTGATTAGATTTAAACCAAATACAAGTAAATAAAACTATTACATTCCATTCATCCATCATATCTTTTTACATTTAGTCATCCACCAAATACATGATTGTTTATAACTTGAAGATCTAAATCAACAAAGTAAAGTTGATACATGTATACCCAAAAGGTAAATGACTACAAAATGTATAAAGTCCTGGTGGCCGCTATCTACGGCGCTATTCCCTTGCCTCGGTCCTCCGCCACCCAAATACATTAAATACACATAATGAAGGCAACCAATATTCACATGTAACTTAACCCTACATGCATGAATGGTTCAATGTACAAGTATGCTCGAAAAGGTGAAAATAGACATAATGAGGAATCCGGTGATTCCGGCGTGCACCCCCCACCTTGTGAAGTATAGGAAAGCTATTTCGATAATTTCCACGCTCAACCGATCGCCACTCTGCGACCTACAACCCCAAAATAGAGCCAAATTAGGCCCACTGTATATAAACCATACTCTAACATTTTCGTATCGTCGAACGGAATTATCCCACGCGTTTAGGACACCCCCAATTAGGTTTCTACGAGGTCGATTTGTCCTCGAAAAATCCTAGGGCAAAAGCCCCAATTTCCAAGCCCTAACAATGCCATTTAGGGTTTCAACCTAGATTGATCTTGTTGCTAAGCAAAGGATAGCTTAGAATCACTTAGGAAGCATTCTAATAAGGTTTCCAAGCTTTTGGAACCAACACTAGGGCTTCTAACTCAACTTCCAAGGGTTAACCATGAGAGCACCTTGAGCTCTCATGGGTACCTTGTTGTTCATGGCTCAAAAGAGCTTCTATAACCTCTAAGGAGCACAAAGCTCCAAATCCTTAGGTTAAAATCCAAACCCTAGAGGAAAACCTTACAAAACTTACCTCTAGTCCAAGCTCCACCAAGATCCTTCTTGTTGGAGAGCTCCTAGAACCACCAAAGCACCAAAATTCACCTTCTTCTTGCTTCTTCTCCAAGCTCTAGTGCAAGAGTTCTAGAGAGAGAAAGAGAGAAGGAAATGAGAAGAGGGGGGAAAAATAGCTGTAGGAGAGAGGGTTAGGACCATATATAGTGTTGTAACATTTGCACTTAGGCCTCTCCACTTTCTATGCTGTGCACAGCCCAGACTAGGCAATTTTTGCAGTCGGGGACCGGTCTCCTCGACCAAGGACCGATTCCTGAACGTTGGGTTTCCAGGACTTAGACAAATTTTCAGGTTTTTGGCTGGCTGCGCAGCGAGGGACCGGTCTCTCCTTCAGGGACCGGTCTCCCGAGGACCGGTCTCACTGCCAGGGACCGGTTGCCTCAGGATTCCTGGCAGGCTACGCGTAGGGGGACTGGTCTCTCCTTCAGGGATCGGTCCCCGAGAGCACAAAATCTGGGACTTAGCCAGATTTTGAAATCTCACACTCTCGGGTCCCTTTGCACGGATATAGGCTCCAGTGCACTTAGGGCCTATACCCACTCGTTCCACTCCGCGCTCCGCTCGTTTCGACGGAACTCGGCACGATTTACGAGAGATGTGATATGTTACATTCTCCACCCCTAAAATTTAGTTTCGTCCGCGAAACTACTAAGTTTGAAATCTAGATTTCATACCTTACTTCAGATCCTCGAAGAGGTGAGGATAACGCTCCCTCATTTCGCTTTCGAGCTCCCACGTTTCTTCCCAGTCATCATATCCGCACTAATGAATTTTAACATACGGGATTTCGCGGTTCCGAAGCTTTCGCACCTCCCATCGACAATATACGCCGGGAACTCCTCATAAGTCATATCCTCTTGAAGTTCTATCGGTATATACGAGAGAATATGATCTGGATCGTACACATACTTGCGGAGTTGGGATACATGGAATACATCATGTACTCTCGCTAGCCTCGGTGGTAATGCCAACTTGTAGGCCACCGCGCCAACTCGTTCCAAAATCTCGAAGGGCCCGATATAGCGGGGACTTAGTTTCCCGCGAACACCGAACCGCTTAACTCCTTGCATCGGCGATACTTTTAGAAATACGCAGTCTCCTCCCGCGAACTCAATATCCTTTCGCCGCTTGTCGGCATAACTCTTGTGCCTCGATTGCGCCGTCGACAATCTTTGTCGGGCAAGGCGAACTTTTTCTTCCGCCTCCCGCACCACATCCGGGCCAAGGACCAGCTTCTCACCCACATCGCTCCAGTGTATTGGCGAGCGACATTTCCTTCCATAAAGGGCCTCGAATGGCGCCATCGCAATGCTTTCTTGATAGCTATTGTGGTATGCGAATTCTGCCATCGGTAAGTGATCGTGCCATCAGCCCTTATAATCAAGCACACACGCTCGAAGCATGTCCTCAAGTATTTGAATCGTCCTTTCCGATTGACCGTCACTCTGAGGATGGAATGCCGTACTAAAGTCAAGCCGCGTGCCCAATGCATCTTGTAAGCTCTTCCAAAAATGAGATGTGAACCTAGGGTCCCAATCCGATACAATAGATACCGGAACCCCGCGAAGTCTCACCACCTCGTCAATATAGACTTGAGCCAACTTGTCTCCAGACCAAGTGATGTGGATCGGCAAAAAGTGTGACGATTTCCTCAACCGGTCCACAACTACCCAAATCGCGTCATGTCCACCCTGTGACCTAGGCAAACCTGTCACAAAATCTATTGCAATGTTTTCTCATTTCCACACGGGTATAGGCAGACTTTGCAATTTCCCCGCCGGAAATCGACGCTCCGCCTTCACTTGTTGGCACGTGAGGCACTGCGCCACAAACTCACCTATATCTTTCCTCATGCCCAGCCACCAATAATGCAATTTCAGATCTCGATACATTTTGATGCCGCCCGGGTGAATACTATAGGGAGATTGATGTGCTTCTTGCATAATCGCCCTCCGAAGATCGTCGTCCTTGGGCACGCACCAACGATCCCGATATTGTAGTGTGCCGTTAGTTCCAATGCCAAAATCATCGGCACTACCGCTCTCAACTTTGCCCCGCACCTTTTGGAGAATTCATTCGATGCTTGTAATCCTTTAATTTTCTCCAACAAGGTTGGTTGCACAACTAAGGTGGCAAGTGTTGCCGGCACTCCCGGCGCCACAACTTCTAGACCAAACCGCTGCATCTCCCTTTGCAAAGCCAGTTGAGGTGTAATTTTCGTCACCAAATTTTCCACCGACTTTCTACTTAGAGCATCGGCCACGACGTTCGCTTTTCCGATGTGGTAGAGAATCGTGACATCCTAATCCTTGAGCAACTCTAACCACCGCCGCTGTCGCAAGTTTAGCTCCTTCTGGATGAACAAGTATTTGAGACTTTTATGATCAGTGTAGATCTCACAATGTTCCCCATACAGGTAATGCCTCCACAATTTTAGCGCGAAAACAACCGCCGCTAGCTCAAGATCGTGAGTCGGGTAGTTCTTTTCATAACTCTTCAACTGGCGCGAAGCATAAGCTATGACTCGGCCGTTTTGCATTAAGACACACCCGAGACCGATGTATGAAGCATCACTATATACGACAAAACTCTCTCCCGGCGTCGGCAAAGCGAGCACCGGAGTAGATGTCAGTCTATTCTTTAGCTCCTCAAAGCTCCGCTCACACTCGAGGCTCCACACAAACTTCACCCCTTTGTGCGTAAGGCGCGTTAGTGGAGTCGTTATCCTGGCAAACCTCTCCACGAAACGCCGGTAATAGCCCGCAAGTCCAAGGAAGCTACGAATTTCTGCTACACTTGTCGGGCGAGGCCAATCTTTAATCGCCTCAACTTTCTTTGGGTCCACCGAGATGCCATCTCTGGATACAACGTGACCCAAGAAAGTAACCTCCGAAAGCCAAAACTCACATTTCTTTAGTTTTGCGTAAAGCTTTTCCTTCCGGAGTATCTCCAATACGAGTCTTAGATGCTCCTCGTGTTCTTCTTCGGTCCGAGAATATACCAATACGTCGTCAATGAAAACCATGACGCACCGGTCCAATAGCGGACGGAAGATTCGATTCATTAGGTCCATAAATGCCGTCGGGGCGTTAGTGAGCCCGAATGGCATGACCGTAAACTCATAGTGGCCATACCGCGTACGGTACGCCGTCTTGTGCACGTCTTTGGGCCGTATCTTCAACTGATGATACCCCGACTGTAGATCAATCTTTGAATATACCATTGACCCTTGCAACTGGTCAAATAAGTCATCAATTCTCGGCAATAGATATTTGTTCTTGATCGTCACTCTATTTAACTCGTGATAGTCAACGCAGAGTCGAAGTGTGCCGTCCTTCTTCTTTACAAATAGCACCGGAGCTCCCCACGGGGACACACTCGGCCGCACTAAGCCTTTATCGAGCAAATCTTGCAACTGGGCCTTCAACTCCTTTAGCTCCACCGGTGCCATTCTATACGGAGCCTTCGAAATTGGCGCCGCCCCGGGAATCAAATCGATAACGAACTCGACTTCCCGATCCGGGGGCAGTCCCGGTAGCTCCGCTGGAAATACATCCAGATATTCCCAACTTGAATGCTTTCTAGTTTCGGGTATTCCTTTTGAGGGTCTACGACGGTCGCCAAATAAGCCTTGCAACCACCCTTAATCATCCTCTTCGCCCTCACCGTCGATATAGTTGCTGCAAAGCATTTGCCTTTGCACGCCCGATACACAAACTCCTCTTGGTTAGGCTCACGGAACGCGATCACCCTTCTTTCGCAATCTATAACCGCGTAATACTTGGAGAGCCAATTGATCCCCAAGATTACCTCGAAACCCCACATTTTCTTTAACACTAGAAGGTCGATCGGCATAATCCAATCGCCTATCTGCACTGGGCAGTCCAAGTACTCATCCTGAACGTCGAACGAGTGCTCGGGAGTGTTCACCGACCAATACTCCTCGCTATGATTGATCTCTATGTTATGAGCTTGTGCAAATGATGCTAATATGAATGAATGAGATGCACCCATATCAAATATAGCTCTAGCTCTAGTGCCTCTGATCAGAATAATACCTGCCACTACGTCGTCGGGAACTGTGATCGGCTGCTCCTCCACCTGAGTGGCAAAAACTCGCCCACTAGGTGCTGAAGAAGCCTCCGGCTGACGAGGCGCCGACGATCGTCCAGCAGATACGGCGGGTGGCAGTCCCGCAAGCTGTCGGGGTGCGTACTGAGCTGAGGCTGCTGACGGAGCTGGGGACGCGCCGCCCGGGCACTCTCGGCCTATGTGGCCCGCCTAGCCACACCGAAAACACCGCCCCTCTCGCTGTGGGCAAGCGGTAACCTGGTGGTCTTCACCAGAGATCACACATGGATAGGTGGTACGGCTCTGGGTCTGACTCCTACCTCCCCGCCACTGGGATCGCGATTGCCGCGGGGGTCGCTTCGAACTTGATTGCCCCGCAGATCCACCAGCCGGTCGATTCTTGGACTTATCTCTTTCCCTGTCCCTCTCAAAAGTCTCGCGCTCATCACGCGCGATGGCATTCCCGCGCTCCACCCAAAGCGCGCGATCGAGCACTTCCTCGTAGGTCTTCAACCGGAAGGCATGTATGACCTTGAAAATCTCGGGTCGCAACCCGCGCTCGAATATCTCCGCTCGGTCCCTATCACCGTGAACCAAGCCAGGCACGCAGTTAATCATATGTGTGAATTCCCTCTCGTACTCCTGCACTGATCGGCTTCCTTGTCTCAGCTTCCGAAAATCCTCCCTGATTTTCTTTTTGTCGCTCTCGGGAAAATACTCCATAAGCAGCATCTCCCGAAACGCCTCCCAAGTAATAGAAGCGTGCTCCATCGAATGATTCTTCTTTGTCTGGGTCCACCATAGCCGAGCCGACCCATCGAAACAATGAGCCGCAAGGTGAACTTTATCCTTCTCGAGGGTATAGATATTCTCGAACAAGGCCTCCATCGCGGCCTAGCCAACTCTCCGTCATCCACGGGTCCTTCACATCACCGTTGAAGGTCGAAGGGTTGAATCGCTGGAATGCCGTCAGCGCCGCCAACGTGCGCTCCTGCTCGGCCTCAAGTACATCGGGAATGGGAGCCGATGAACCCGATGCCGTCGGAGGAATAGCCGTCACCGGTGCTACCGCCACCGCAGGAGGTGGTGCTACAGGAGCAGCAGGTGCGGGCGGATCCCTCGGCACAGAAGCCGCCGCTGCCTGTTGAGCCATCTGTCACGCCCGGGTACCAGCGGAAGCATATCCGGCACGTGCTCAGACCCGCCATATACCTGCAGTACATAAGGCGTCTACAAAGAAAACAAGTCGATAGGAAATAAAACAAAGAAAGTCCTATCCTGATATCAGAGCAATGTACAAGTCGATTTATAATCAGTAAAAGAACAGAGAGTATACAATCCAAAATCTCAGCAAAAGGAGGAGAAGTAAGAACTATAACATCTGGATTACAACTCATATACAACACAGGGTACACAAAAACATCTGTACAATGGTAGTCATTCTATACAATGGACATCACCCTCGGCCGTAGCCCGAGTAGCAAGGTGATCGACTAGCACGCTCCTAGTAGTCCCTAGCTAGGCGCGACTCCCTTGCCACAATCCCTAGCCTCTCCTGTAACAGGCTCTGTAAAAACAACCACCAAAAGGGCGTGAGAACTATTAACAATAGTTCCCAGTGGGTAAGCCGCCAGCCTCGGCGAATTACACCACTAGGCTCATGATGTACTAAATGAAAGCGAAAGCAGTAATTGCATGATATATATAATTATGCAATGCTAACAGTAATGAGCATGTAAGCAATATGTAAGCATAAACATAAGCATAAACGTGTAAGTAACTACTATACACTGTAACTGGTAACCATTCATTACTGTCCAATTTTCTTTAGCACTTTTCTTTCATTCATAGGGATCTACTCAAGGTAGTCCAGCTTGCGCCGCGCCTAATGGCCCCGTGGTAGTATACACTCCCCACGGCAATCCACTTCGGCACCCAATCCCGCACGGGCGAGCAACTGTCGCGTAGGCCAACTCCGGAGTGCCGGCTTGTAGGGAGCGACCCTCACAAGCGTGTGCGAATGAGCACGATGGCAAGCAAGCATATTTCACAGTCCACAGGTCTCGATTAGCATATTTTCATTTGCAATGTTCTTACCCTCGATCTTCAGATCGGAATTTCAATACACAAATAATAACAAGAACTAGTATCCACTAGATTGTAAACATGTCAGGGTAATGCTAAATCACATGGCATTATAATCTTTCCACTATTATGACACTATCAACATAGTCATAGTTCTTTACTTTGGAGTCAAGAGCATGTTATTGTTCTCTACTTAATAAGTGCGTAAGTCATTCAACTGAATTGAATATAATTGTAAATACTTCATGTATATGTATTCTCTACTTAATAGAGGTTTCCATTCAATTTTACTCCTCAAGTCCTATATCAAACACAAAAGCTCATAACGACACCATTCGATAGTACAAATAGAACATGGGGGAGCTCCACTTGCTCTGTTTAGGTCCGACCCACCTATTATGAAGCTCCAAATAGTCACGCGAAGTCCCAATAATAAGCTCAACAAGGCTCCAATCCTGCTGAAAACGAAATACCAAAATCGCGCCGGAATGATTACTCAAACTCCAATTTCGGCAAAATTGCAATAAGTACAAGGTGGAAACTTAATTCTTTGTTTTGGGCTGAAGTTAATGCCTCACCTAAGCCTCAATATGTCTCATAAGTCAGCTAAGAAACAATCCAAAGCTTGCTTGCGCTCTCGCTGCGAATAACATCAAAACGACGTCAAAAATACATATACACAAGCTAGTATGGCTAAAATCTTGTGAATTTAGCTTTTCCGACTAAATTTCCTGCTTACCTCAGGCTCGAACACTTCTAAACCAGTCCCCACAATCACCAATTACGCTCAATTTAAGTCGGAACTCTGCTGCGAACCGCGATCCAAAAACTGCATCAAGTTGCATCATTAGTCTTCGTAGAGCGTCCGATTTAACTTCATAAAGACTAAATTCACGCGATTAAGCTTCAAAATAGTTAATCGCTGGTCTAAGGAGATTCCTTAACAACTAAATAAAGCATCTTTATTGGCTGAAATCTCAGTGAAGGTCAGCTGGAAGTAAAAGCCCAAAAGCACTACTCAAATCGACTAAAAGGACGTCGATAACGGAGAAGAATCGAATCAATTACCTCCTCAGACTTCCAACCAGAGAACTCCTGGTTTAGGGATGCAAAACAAACTTCCAAAACACTCTCTTGCACGTGCGCAAAGGCGCTGTAACGCTCGCGAGTAGCGGAGAGCAAGCGCGGCGACGAAAACGGGCGAAATTGGCGAGTTCTTCGTGGAGAGAGAAAAATCCTAGAGAGAGAAAGAGAGAGAGATGGTAGAACACTCCTCTGCACTCCAGCAACATCCACAGAGCTCCTGGGGTCGAGCTGGGTCCATAAGATAGGGATAAGTATGTGAAATTACCAAAATACCCAAACTGCCACGTTTCTGCATTGTGTACCGGTACAAGCTGATGGTTGTACCGGTACAGCAAGCAGAAAAAGGCTGATTTTCGCAAATCAATGCATTTTCTCACTTTTAACCCTCTAATCACTCTCTAACTTGGTCAAAAACTTCTCCAAGTCATTTAGAACGTGTAGAGTAGTTCCACACTTCACTCCACACACTCGAACTCTGCAATTTGCGTAAGTCCAGTGTATTACACCATCATCTCGTGGAGCTGCCCAATCTGCTCCCCTTGAAGCCGCATAGCCCCGGCCAAAGCCGCTACCTGGGCTCGAAGCTCACACACTTCATCCGATCCTGCCTGCTCAGGCACTTCATCAGGCAGTGCCGAAGCAGCTCTACGCGTGTAGCGTCTTGGAGACATTGTTCCTGAAACGCATCACACGCATTAGTACTCGACACACGGGACTCTTACACGTTCCAAATAACTACCCAATTAAGCGAAAGCAACAAGCATAATCATTTCCACTCTTGGTGTCATGTGGTCGGCCACCCCACAAGGTTCCTTAAGTAGACAATAATTAAGCCTTCTAGTCCATCTCTACTTCCTTCTAGAGAAGCGTTACCGTTAACCCAATCACTCGCTTTCGCATAAACCAAGTCCACGTTAGTCGTTTTCCTAAGTCCCTATGGTCTCCAAACCTATGGTTCCTAGGTCATTCCTAGACTTTTGCTTTCCACTTCGCTCTGATACCATTATATCTGTCACGCCCCAATCCCCGCCGATTTGGTCGAGTTCGGGTCGCGTCAATAGACGCCGAACGGACAGAGCCTCCCCTATCCGCCCAAGGCTCTAACAACATGTATAAATAAGCAATCAACAAGAGATTTGCATATATAATACAAGGCTTGCACGAGGGCAAGCAACAGCGGAAGCGAAAGCTCTAAGCTAAATTACAACATACATGATATTTGATTAGATTTAAACCAAATACAAGTAAATAAAACTATTACATTCCATTCATCCATCATATCTTTTTACATTTAGTCATCCACCAAATACATGATTGTTTATAACTTGAAGCTCTAAATCAACAAAGTAAAGTTGATACATATATACCCAAAAGGTAAATGACTATAAAATGTATAAAGTCCTGGTGGCCGCTATCTACGGCGCTATTCCCTTGCCTCGGTCCTCCGCCACCCCGCTCGTGCTAGGACCTGTAGGGTTAGTGGTGGAACTAAACAAAGTTCCCAGTGGGTTCGGCATCCGACCTCGCCGACTTACCCACTAGGTCTATCCAAGCATAAGTATTTCAAAGGAACGAAAGTAACCAATACTAATGCAACTAATACTATGCCTGCAAGGAAGAAATTAGTGGATACATATACTCAGTGCAATAATGGGAATGCATGCATGCTCAATTATAAATAAGCTCTGGCTCTTATCCAATCTTACCGGTTAATCTTGTTAACCCCAATAACTCATAACCCAAATCCCTTTTTTTATCGGGGAGGCTCCAAGCACTACCGACCCGAGGGACCATCTTCAAGGACCGCGCTCCCTGTGGTGATGATTTCCGAAAACACACCGCTTGAGGGGGAGCGACCTCCCTCAAGCCAAGACTTATCATGAGTAACGATCAAATCCCCAACTTGAGGATACTAAGCCACATGTCACATTGCCACCTTTGTGATAGGTTTTCTACCTATGTTTTCATATCACTTTCTAGTCAATCTTGCCACAATGTCACTATGGTTAAACTTATGTTTAACAATCATGTTCTCAAGGCCAATCTCGTCTCTAATGTCCATGTCACCTTTGTTTATTATTGTCAAGTCCATGTCTCACATCATGCAATCTCTAGGGTTCCACTGTACATGTCCATCATGGTTCCATAACTCTCGATATACAAATACATTAAATACACATAATGAAGGCAACCAATATTCACATGTAACTTAACCCTACATGCATGAATGGTTCAATGTACAAGTATGCTCGAAAAGGTGAAAATAGACATAATGAGGAATCCGGTGATTCCGGCATGCACCCCCCACCTTGTGAGGTATAGGAAAGCTATTTCGATAATTTCCACGCTCAACCGATCGCGACTCCTCGACCTACAACCCCAAAATAGAGCCAAATTAGGCCCATTGTATATAAACCATACTCTAACATTTTCGTATCGTCAAACGGAGTTGTCCCACGCGTTTAGGACACCCCCAATTAGGTTTCTACGAGGTCGATTTGTCCCCGAAAAAATCTAGGGCAAAAGCTCCAATTTGCAAGCCCTAACAATGCCATTTAGGGTTTCCACCTAAATTGATCTTGTTGCTAAGCAAAGGATAGCTTAGAATCACTTAGGAAGCATTCTAATAAGGTTTCCAAGCTTTTGGAACCAACCCTAGGGCTTCTAACTCAACTTCCAAGGGTTCACCATGAGAGCACCTTGAGCTCTCATGGGTACCTTGTTGTTCATGGCTCAAAAGAGCTTCTAAAACCTCTAAGGAGCACAAAGCTCCAAATCCTTAGGTTAAAATCCAAACCCTAGAGGAAATCTTGCAAGAACTTACCTCTAGTCCAAGCTCCACCAAGATCCTTCTTGTTGGAGAGCTCCTAGAACCACCAAAGCACCAAAATTCACCTTCTTCTTGCTTCTTCTCCAAGCTCTAGTGCAAGAATTCTAGAGAGAGGAAGAGAGGGAAATAAGAAGAGGGGGAAAAATGGCTGTGGGAGAGAGGGTTAGGGCCATATATAGTGTTGTAACATTTGCACTTAGGCCCCTCCACTTTTTATGCTGTGCACAGCCCAGACTGGGCAATTTTCGCAGTCGGAGACCGGTCTCCCCGACCAGGGACTGGTTCCCGAACGTTGGGTTTCCAGGACTTAGCCAAATTTTCGGGTTTTTGGCTGGCTGCGCAGCGAGGGACCGGTCTCTCCTTCAGGGACCGGTCTCCCGAGGACCGGTCTCACTGCCAGGGACCGGTTGCCTCAGGATTCCTGGCAGGCTACGCGTACGGGGACCGGTCTCTCCTTCACGGACCGGTCTCCGAGAGCACAAAATCTGGGACTTAGCCAGATTTTGAAATCTCACACTCTCGGATCCCTTTGCATCGGATATAGGCTCCAGTGCACTTAGGGCCTATACCCACTCGTTCCACTCCGCGCTCCGCTTGTTTCGACGGAACTCGACCCGATTTACGAGGGATGTGGCATATTACATAATCACTTTTGGTTCGATCCAAATTCGGTCTGAACCTTTATAACTCTATTTTATTCATGTCTAATATGATCAAATCTGTACTTGTCAGTTTAGCCAGTCCGTTGCATTATACAAGAGGCTGAGAGGGTTGAACGAATATAGGCTAGAGTAGTTATAAGATATGTGACAACCCTAGGAAGTGGGGCGTCACAGTTTGTTTCAAGGTTTGTAATATTTCAAAAATGTAATATATTTTATATCTGGAATGGCAGTCTATCTTATCAGTCTAATTGGATTGGGAGGATGTTAAAAACTAGTATATTCTTATTAATATACAATTAATTAATGATTCCCATTAGGTATGAAAATAATAATACCTTCTAACTTATAATAATTTATTTACTAGTATTCTTGCCATTTGGGAATTTAGAATATATGATTCAACTGCTTCACTAACACCTTTTACAGCTATCCAACTTGAGTTGAATATGAAAGATTTGAATATTTTCAATGAAAAATATGAAAAATTATAAAAAATTCACAAACTATGAAAAAAATAAGTTCTTATTTTTATCAATTTCCTCTTTCAATATCCTTTTTTTACTTGATCAACTATGACCCTAATCAGACAGTAAAACGTATCTAGCCTCCGAACATGTGCATAAGAGAGAGAGAGATAGAGAGAGAGAGAGAGAGAGAGAGAGAACGCTTTGTTTGTTTCGGGCGCGTACAAGTTCAATGCAGCATATGAGTCAATACATCGAAGCAACCACCTGCAAATAATCTAAAATATTTTTCATATTTTCATTAAAATTTTGAATTAGTTATTTAAAGCTATGCACATATGAAGATAAAAGTGTTTGAGGAATCCTAGTTGTACACTCAATTTTTAACACATTATATTTTTGTTTTTATGGAGAAAGATAATCAGCTGCTCGTAGAAGGGAAAAAGGATAAAAGAGAATGAGGAGGGGAGGATGAAAGTAAAGAGGAGTATTGATATATAGCAAAAGTTAGCAGCAGTGCACGGCCTACCTGTCTAGCAGCAGTTCATGGATACTGTCTAGAATTAATCTATAACGGATTTGTGCTACAGTCTCGAAATCCTAGATGTAAATTTTATACGCACCACATTCAAGAGTTCGTAGTTCGTACGACCCCTTTTGGATTATCTGTTGGAAAAATTAGTTCTCTTTCGGGAAATTTTAGTAAATTTGTATAAACAGTTTTGTTGAAAACAACTTATCCACGTTTTAGGAACGTTGATTAAGATCGAAAATAAATAAAAACTATAGAGAATAAAGCGATTAGATGGAGCCGTGAGTCGAGGCCGTGCGATTGCACTGTCTAGAAGCAGATTGCCCTCCACGTACGAGGCGCCGGCAATCACTCTAGCGATACAACGACCTTCGTCCACCCCGTCGGCACGGCTTCAGTGGGTGCGCGAAGAACGAACCGTCACAGCTTTTCAGAGATTCCAGCAAAACAGTGAAGGAAGAAGGAGAGAGAGAAAGGGGAGAAGCTCAGGTTAGGGTTCTGTATATCATACTAGCGCTAACCCAGCACTCACCTAGTAAATGAGGAGACAAAAGAAGGGTTCCAACGGGAAGACCACCTTCCGAGGTAGACCGTTGGGGCTGGTTGAGTCCCGGGTGCGACCTGTCGACTGGACCAAATCTGGACATAATCCAGGGTAAGGTCAAAATAAAATATAAAATGAAAAGTGTAACAAAAATAAAGTGAACCGGGTTCACGCGCGCCGCCGCCCGGCCCGGCTCGGCTCGTGCTCGTGCGACGTCGCGCGTGCGGTTGTATTTAGACGAGAGCTCCACTTCTCATCACTTCCCAGTAATAACAATGAGAATAAGAAGTATATAAACCAAAGCAAGTGAGGTCTCTTTCCAATGTGGACTAAACACACATGAAAAGAGACCAAAGCTTGGGCTCCCAGGCAAGGCCCATTGACAGTGGGCTGCCACCAAAGTCCAAAGATCAAATCATAGTTTTAATACATATGGGGTTTTAAAGAAGTTTTAAATCACTAGTTTTAATCAAAATACTAACAATTCCCCCACATGATTAAACTTCAAAAGAATAAAAACTGAAATTCAAAAAATAATCTCAAAAAGATGCTGGATCTCTTTATACCACGTATTCGGCGAAGGTCCTTTCGGGTTTGAACCTTCACTTAGTGCTTGTCTATGTACATCGAGGACACATGGTGGACTTCGCCTTGAACAAGGTCGGTGAATCGGATTTCCACCAAACCGCACACATGGTACAGCCATTTAGGTTCTAAGCGGGTGAGCGTATTACGGCATGCGCTAGTATCGTTTCATGTGTGTTTTAGGGAACCGCCTCTTCCCATATGTTGCGCTAACACTCCAAACATAGTAGGTCCTCAGAAGGGTTGTAGTCACACCCTGCCTCATGGGTCTCGGAACCATTCAGGGCTAAAGCCCTTCCTATCCACTTGCAGAAATGAGCTACTGTCGCCATTAGGGATGAGGATACAAAAACAGTGCTCCTCACAGCTACCTGTTCGACTTGTTTCTACCCATTGAACCTGCAACAGGTTGGGTTGCGCGTCGCGGTAACTTTCATTGTGGGCTAAGCCCCATCCCCCTCGACGATTCTAGGATCAGTCCTAGACAATCCCTTGGTGAGTGATCAAGCCAGATTCTTTTGCGATCTCACAAATTCAAAGCAATTACATTCTCCTTCATATTCTGTCGAATGAACTTATGTCTCACTTTCATAATCTTATTCATCTTAGTCTCCATTCTCTTGGGCCATTTATTCAATTGCAGATCTACAATCACAATGAATAACACTGGTGCTAAAGGTCGCTCCATCAGTGGCAAATCATAAGAAATTCTCTTATCACACTTAGCCTCTTTTACAGTGGTATCTAATGCTATAAGTTCAGATTCATAGTACTTCTAGCATCAAAGATTGTTATGGTTGACTTCCAAGAAACAGTTGCTCCTCCTGAGAAAGAAAAAAATCCAGTAGTAGACTTTAACATCAGCTGTATCACTTAATCCAATTTGCAATCACTATATCCTTCTATACTGCAGGAAAGCCACTGTAATGTATCCATAAGATATAGTGTCCTTTAATACCTCCAAAACTCTTTCTAAACCTTTCCAATGATCTCTATTTCGGATTATGTGATATATCTTCTCAATCTGTTTACAGCATAGGCTAAATTAGGTCTGTATAGTCTACTAGATATCCCAAAGATCTATAATCTGTGCATATCTATTCTGACAATTGGATCACCTCTATTCTTCTTAAGATGTACACTGAATTCATAAAGGTGTCACTACAGGTTTAACATCAAAATATCCAACTTCTTCAATAACTGTTCACTATAGTGTGATTGGCACTAACAATTTCTTTTGATTCTCTAATGATCTTCATATTGAGAATTACATCTGCTTGCCCAAGATCTTTCATATCAAAATTCTCATTCAGTAATTTCTTCACATCATGTATCACATTTATATTGGTACAAAAATCAAATATCATAAATATAAACACAGGATCACAATCTGTCCATCAATATTCCTTTGAATTACACATTCATCAGACATGTTTACATGAAATCCATTTGATAAACTAAAGAATCAAATTTCAAGTGCCACTGTTAGCGAGCTTGTTTAAGTCATTAAAGTCTCGTCAATTTGCACACTTTATTTTCATGTCCAGAAACTACAATCTTCAGGTTGCTTATATAGATTCCTCATCTAAATCACCATTCAGAAAAGCTGTCTTAACATCCATCTGATGCACAATCAAACTGTGGACAGAAGCTAAAGCAACAATATCTGATAGAGGTAATTCTAGCAACAGGTGATACACATCAAAATAATCTACACCTGGCTTCTGTGCAAAACCTTGAGCCACTAGTCTAGCCTTTACTTTTCTACAGAACCATCAGGTCTCAACTTCTCTTAAAGACCATCTACAGCCTACAGGTTACAATCCTATAGGTAAATCTGTTAATTCCAAGTATGATTCTGTAGAATAGATTGCATCTCAAGATTAATAGCCTCTTTCAAAAAGATGCATCTACAGACTTCATTAGCTTGGTCAAAGGTAGAAGGAGTATTTAACTATAGAGACACAAAGTCATCTCAAAGTTTTCTCTACTCTAGGACGCTTACTTCTCCTAGGTTCAACCTCTACTGTGGCTCACTAACTCTAGGACCACTAGAGCTACCTACATGCTCAATTGGAGTAGTCTATTACTCTAGTCCTAAAAGGAAGAGATCCTCAAAATACAAGCATTCTAGCTTCAATAGATATGTCATTATTAGAAATCTCAACTAATCTCAGAATTCACACTAGAATCAATGTTGATACCTGGTGTTACTATCTAAAGCTACCCTATAAAAACTGTATCTACAGTTTCTTAGGACAATCTTCCTTTTTTGTTTCCGGTATCTTTAACTTTAGACTAGGCCCCCCCACTTTAAATAATGTCAAACTTAGGCTGTCTACTTTTCCAAAAGCTCATAAGGAGGAATATTAGATTTTGTGCGGGATCCATTTAAAATCACACATGCAAGAAATCAAAGCTTCCCCACAAGTTTCGGTGCACCTGAACTTAATAATCATCGATTTTACCTATATCCCTCAAAGTTCTATTTTTATGCGTTCAGCCAACTCCATTAGTGATGTGTATAAGGTGCAGTCACTTGATGTACATTCATTTGACAGAAGATAGTCATCTCATTTGATAGTATATTCACCTCTCCGATCAGATCTCAAAATCTTATTTTCTTATACTAATTGATTTTCAACTTAGCTTTATTAAATTTTAAATCTGCTCAAAAACTCTCTTTGTCTTGATCAAATAACATAACACAGATATTCGAATGATCATCTATGAAAGTCAAAAATAATTTTCTTCCACCTCTAGTTACGTCTAGTTCAATCACAACATGCACTATGCACAAGTTCTAACATTTCACATATCTGATTATACTGATTTAAAGCGTTTTCTAGGTCCTTAGCCCTGCCACACAAATTTCAAATTACATATTAGCAAATCAGATTTAGGAATCAAATCTAGATGCATTAATTCTTAACGTATTTATAATTCAACATGTCCAATACTTTCCATGCCAAACATCAGTTGGAAACAACATTCAAAAAAGTGCACTTAATTAATTCAGGGTGGGGAGGAGATACAATTAACTTGAACAAACATCACTCAAAAATCCCTTCCTACAAAATCAACCATTAGTAATGAACTACCCTATTACATTACAAAACCAATTAAAACCCTGCCTGAACTTTTAAAGAGAACCATAATCAAATTCTTCCTCAATATCGAACATGGTGCGACTCCGTGCACAGGTTAGGGCTTTCCAGAAGTCTCTCAAGATCACGGACGTGTCCCAAGCCGGCGAGGGAAAGGCATGCATTCCCCATGTTCACCGATCTCCACATGAGTCCCTGATAAGTGGCAAACAAGAGCGATCATGAACATGATGAATATTTTCTGCTTCGCGTATCTAGTCACCAATACAGAGAACTAAAGGTCAAGGTTAACTTCAGCTAAACTAGATCGCTACCTGATAGCGGAGACAGAAAAGTCAGGTCCAGCCAGTAAATATTCATCTGGCCTTCAGGTGGCCCGTTTCTTCTTCTTTTGCGGTACAAAAGGCCTATGTCTTGCGATATAGCCCAATCCTTCGCAAAGTGGTTGAGTCTTCACCACACAAAGCAACAGAGTTTGCTCCACTCCATACAGGTTATTAGGCTTCTTAAAGTTGGGTTACTTTCTATGATGGAAAGGCTTCTTCTTAAAGTTTTCTATGAGGCTGAAAGTTTCTCTTTATTGTTAGGATTCTCTACTAGGTTGGCTTGGGTAGTGGGGTTCAGTTAGGTTTCTTATCCTTGGCTCGCGTTCGACTCTTCTATCCTAATAATCCTTGGGGGGGAGGGGGGGGGAACATTTAATTCAGGGGGGGGCGAAAAAAGCTCTCTTTGGTTATGCGTTAAGATATTTGCATTGGTCTTAGCCAGGAGCGGTGGAGGAACTTTATCTATAAGAGTGGCTATAAAAAAACTTCATCAAGATTTACACACTGATCTAAGCTGAGCTCAACTATACTCAAAATCATGGCTGGTCAGACATAGATGTTTATATCATCACTTTGATTTAATCCAAATCTTGAAGCTTTAGGTATCTCTTCTGAGTTGGATCAACCTGACATACTTATTTTCTATAAGGATGTCCAAAGTTCTCTAGCTGATTGGGCACTACAGAATATCGTATACAGATTTCAGAAGGGTACTAGAATCGGTTCAGGCAATGATAGTTTTATCACGTTAGGATCTCAAGGGGGTTACAGTTATAGGTGGAGGTGCAGTTGCATTTCAGAGGGGGAGGAGCGGATCACGGCTTGGGCTTGCGCTCCTATGTAAACGGTCGGTTGCCCGTAGGCTGGATTGCACCTGAAGGTGCCATTGTATTTCTCGAACAGAGATCCGATGATAGAAGACACAAGCCCAGCAGTGTGTGTGAGCCAGAACCTTATTTGGTTCTGCCACTCTTAAAATTACGACCATCGAAAGTGAACGCTTCGCTCGATACGATCAGTCCTCCATAATGAAAATCTGTTTCAAGTAATCTAAAATAATATCACAAGACTGTTCCAGCTTATTACAGATATAACAAGCTAAATTTTTTAACAAGTTTAGCTAACGTATGATCATGCAGAAAATATATATTATATATTCATTAGCCAGTATTACAATCTTATTATCAGCAGTATTCCAAGTAACCTAAAAAGAAACAGCATGACTATATTATAGGTTTATATATTCAATTTATAGCAATAATATCAGTTTAATGCCAACTATATTATTGTCCTACTTAGCCAAAATAGTATTCTACGCTAGTAAACTAAGATAAACAGAAAGAGAAATAAATATTGCTTCTAGAATGTTGGAAAAATTAGTTCTCTTTCGAAATCTTTAGTCAAATATTTGTATAAACAGTTTTGTTTGAAAACAACTTTATCCACTGTTTAGAAACGTTGATTAAGATCGAATAATAAAAACTATAGAGAATAAAGGATTAGATGGAGCTTGTGATTCGAAGGCGTGCGATTGCACTGTCCTAGAAGCAAGATTGCCTCCACGTACGCAGGCCGGGCAATCACTTCCTAGCGATACAACGACCTTCTCCACCCCGTTCGGCACGCTTCAGGGATGCCGCAAGACGAACCGGTCACAGCTTGTTCGAGATCAGACAAAACTAGTGTAGGAAGAAGGCAGAGAGATGAAAAGGGTCGAGAAGCGTCAGTTAAGGGTTTGTATATCATACTAGCTAACCAGCCACTACGACCTAGTATAGGAGAGCAAAAGAAGGGTTCCAACTGGAAGCACCACCTTTCCCGGAGTAGACTCTGGGTGGGTTGTAGGTCCGAGGGTGCGCACCCTTTCGATTGGACACAAATCTGGACTAATTCAACGGTAAGGTCAAAATACAAATATAAAATGACAAAAGTGGTAACAAAATATAAAGTGAACCGGGTTCACAGGCGCGCCGCGCCCGGCCCGGCTCGTCCGTGCTGTAGCTGCGCGGTGTATTTAGACGAGAGCTCCACTATCATCACTTCCCCATAATATCAAATAAGATAAGAAAGTATATAACACAAGCAAGTGAGAGCGTCTTTCAATTGTGGACTAAAACACACATGAAAGAGACCAAGCTTGCGGCTCCAGGCAAGGCCCATTGACAGTGGGCTGCCCACAAAGTCCAAAGATCAAATCTAAGTTTTAATACATATGGGCTTTTAAAGAAGTTTTAAATCACTAGTTTTAATCAAAATACTAACATTATCAACATAAAAAAATTAGAGAATGAAAAAAATATGACTCTTATACGGGTGTAAAATTTAGGTCAAATTTTTTTTTTTTTTTAAGAGATACGTCCAAAAATATTATATGGACAAGAAAGTTAAGATGATAGAATAATATTATTATAGGTTGCTTTTTACATATTGTTTGAAAAGTTAAAATATGTTGATGTTAGATGTATGCCCTAGAAGCCAACCAGGCCGACACATGTATTCTTTCTAGGACATAATTTTGTATTTGATTTTAAAATATTATGAATAACTTTGGGTTTTTATTTTCATTCATGTTGTGTATGTGTCCATGAATCGTCCAAGGAATTAATAAGATGATGACATATATTCTCAAGTGTTGAGAATTTGAGACATGTGTCATTGGTGATTAATTCCTAAATGCTCCCGATCAATGGATCATCACGGGGGAGGTGATTGATCCGATGAGATTGGTGCATAGGTCGCTTCCCTTTCAGGGTAGACGAGTTTCGAGTCGACGGTGTGGGGACACTGAAGCGAATATGCAGGTGGTTGTTAGAGAACAAGGGTACCGAGCGTGACCAACGCGAGAAGTCACTTGGATGTCTACTCACTCGTCAGTGACTTACTCAATTGTTGCAGTAGTGTGACTGGTCCTTTGACCTGCGGTGCCTCGGCTATTCACAATGAGGTTACTGTAGTTTGACTGTACATACACTTGGTCCCTAGCCATTCGGGTCCTTGCGGTGCATGTTGGCTGCAGTAGGTTCATTGTAGGAATA
>NW_017890832.1:0-1181 GCF_001540865.1 Ananas comosus | reverse complement strand
ATTTATCCGCGAAAAAGGTAATGATTCGATCTTACTTTTCTCCTTTAATCTTAAAGAACATGAGGGATCCTAATTGCGTGGTTTTTGAGATTAGATCTCGAGAGTTTTTCAAAATCAAATTTGTTTGATTTCTTTTTCCGCTGCGTTTTACCGTACGCAATTTTTTAACAGTGGTATCAGAGACATCCTCATGTTTTTAAGATTAAAATTATGATTTTTGGGTATTCTAAACCGTTTTTTTGCCGAGAAAACGATTTATCGATCGTTTTTGGCTAATTCGAAAAGATCAAAGTGATCAACAATTTAATCGAACGGTTTCTTGTTTTCAAGCAACATAAAAAAAAAAAAAAATACTGTAGCACCGTACGGACGCTACTGTAGCGTCCGTACAGATTTACTGTAGCTTGCAAGTGTCTTAATTCTTGACTTCCAGCATCGTGTTGTCGGCCGCCAACACAACACCTTAAACCAAAAATTAATACCACTTGAATCATCTCTAGTCATAACTAGAGTACAACACCAACTCCAAACCCAATCGATTAGCTTCTGCCGCGTCATAGGTTCACGTCGCACTCACGCACCTATAACCTTAGGGTTAACCAACCTAGAGTCTCCTAGGTCATCCTAGACTCTCTCTTTTGCTTGCTCTTAACTCGCTCTGATACCACAAACTGTCACGCCCCCGACCGCACTACCCGAAAACGGTACCAATTTGGTCCGATTCGAGGGCGGCGTGCATGACCGCCGAACGGACAGTCTCCCCTGTCCGCCCAAGGCTAAGCAACGGATTGTGTACAACAAGTCCCCAGGAAAACAACTTGCATTCATACACAATCAACAACGAAGCGAGAGCACAAACAGTGCTACAACCAACTAGAGCAAGCGATACAAGTAAAATCATACAAGTATACAAAAGAGAGAACTTAGCTAATTGAGACTTAATTGAAATATTGAACCTCTTTCGATATCCTTTAAATTTTAAGCATTTAATACAACTTGCATTCTTTTTCCAAATGAATATACATCATAAACTCTCCAAAATCTCACCCTATACAACATCTACTCTCAAGGGTATAAAACAAAAGTACAGGGTGGTACCAATGCAAGTAGGTAAAGTAAGCTATCTACCAAAGCTAGGGCGCTATGCCCTTACCGCAATCCATCAATGAAGGCCCGCTGTC
>NW_017890831.1:14203-33404 GCF_001540865.1 Ananas comosus | reverse complement strand
GATATTGGCGTCGTTGTGTGGTGTGATAACTATCACCGATTTTGGCGGAGGTCTGTGGTCGAGCTGTACCTCAAATAAGTTGGAAGGAATTTTGGTGTTGTTGGTTACGGATATTATGAGCCCTAAGCTGCAGTTGGCGCGGTAGCGGGTGACATGCGTGATGAGGGATGCGAGTGAGTACTGTAGTGAGCACTGGAAGTGTGGTTGAGTTGTTTTCTGGTAGAGTGTGTGGGGATTGTGCCGCGTGCAATCTCTAAGAATTGTATGTTAGTATGTTCGTTTACCATTACTCAATTTCTCGGAATATCATCCGAATGCTTTAAAGAGTAGGTTCACCATTTCCATCTTTATCTCAAGCCCCAATAGCACTATCCAACCATCTATTCCACAATAGATGATACATTCTCTTCATACTTGTATGCTAGGGTCATCAAATCCAAGTCTCTATCACACTCTTGCAAGTACTGTTTGGAGTTCACCTCGTTCCCAAGTATACAATCTTCCTACTGAAGTCAATTTACTATAACCAACAATACACACGGCCTTGCCGGTGAAAGTTATCATAACCAGTCCTCTCAAATAAAAAGGCCAGTCATTAGACCTTTCTGAATTCTAGGATGACGACTGCAACTCTCTTCCAGGTGTCGCTTAACACTCGATTGACCACCCGAACCATACATCAGTCGCTCATCCCCCATCTTCACTAATTCATTTGCGCCCCTTCTGCACGAGATACCACCTAACTTCAACCACAAGATTCAATCCAACACTTCATCAGAAATTTGTGAACTAGGAGAGTATACAACTCCAACAATCCTTCTATCGAAGTCTCCACATATTATAACCGGCCTTGTCTCTAATACCTCACACTGTGCACTAATCACAACATAGCATGCAGAAAATCTTTCTACGTACTTTTCACCGAGCAGGCACCCTGCTATAGCCCCCACGACTTATCTTGAAGCTCACTTGTCGTTAATTCCAACAACAACTCTGTATCCTGTCATCGATACACAAATCCTTCCATGGAAGATTTCCCTGACTCCAAATCATAGATTCTCGACGCACAAATATTTCTTCATCCACAACAGATGGACTATACTTTCCTGAAGGCCACAAGGGTTATCCAACTACTCCACCGTCCTCTGGAGTCCATTGACTCAATCCACCAAATATACAACAGCCTCTCGCTGACATTGCACTACGACTTTTCATCGTCACAACCCTACCACGGTGTGACTAACAGACCCCAAAGTTTCAAGTTTCCATCAAGTTCGGTCAATTCAAGGATTCCACTTATCCCGAACCATATCGATCTCATTAGAGATCAACTACACGAGACCACTAAACGCGTAACAACGTGACCGATTCTTGACCTTCAAGGTCAAACACGAAACAACTATCGTCAACACGACTCAAATCAGGCGAAAGTCATACAAGGAAGCCTATTCTCATCACTCGGTTTCATATTGTGTGCACCCAACATGAACACTCCCTGTTGAGAATACACTATTCCTTAAATCTACCTCTAAGATCCTTTATAGAGGTATACAACACATAACCCAATCGGTTTAACCTTTCGCCATTTACCAAAATTCTCGTCTCTCACGAAGCTAGATCCTTATGGTTTTCCATCCTAAGGTCCCTAGGTCCATCCTATAATTTCACTTGCGTTGCTCTGATACCACTTTATCTGTCACATCCCGCTATCGCCAATTTGGTCGATCCGGGCCCGTACACAGACGCCGAACGGACAGAACCTCCTCTGTCCGCCCAAGGCTCAACAACAACGAGTACATGTATAAAGAAATAAACAATTTTCAGGATGACATTTCAATATACATGGTTTGCACGAGGGCAAGCTACAAGCACAAGTGAAAGTAACTAACTATAAATGAAATGCACTATCATTTAAAACTTTTAAACTGAACTGAATAACTGAAACATTTAGTTATATACATGCTCTTTAATACATTCATTTACATGTCTCTGTACATCAAAATATCTCACATGAACTCAAAATGGTATGCTACTAGCACACGGGTGTCCACTAGCTAAGCTGCTGAGCTCTTGCCGCGATCCTCGGCCATACCGCTCGCGCTGGAACCTGTATGGTTAGTGGTGTGAGAACTACTAAAAGTTCCCAGTGGGTTCGGCCGCCGACCTCGCCGACTCACCCACTAGGTCTATTCAGGCATATGTAGGCAAGAAAAGTAAACAGATAGTAACCAGCTATAACATGTAACTACTACAATGCCTGTGCAAAGCTGAAAGAAGTAGTATATGAAAACTGTAAATATGCATGCATGCTCTCACTGAAATTACCCAATTCTTTTGGTTAACCCTTTGGTTAACAATAACTCACTGACGCTATCCCAAATATCGGGTAGACGCAACCTGCACCCGACGGGACCGTCAACTGGGGGAGACGCACCTCCTGGTCCAGTAAAGATGACTACTCCGGAGCTCATCGTTCAAGGAGGAGCGACCTCACTTGAACCAAACAAATGTGAGTATGATCTGATCCCCCTTTAGAGGATTCAACTGACAAACACTGTCACACTTTACTCTAACTAGTTCTTTATACTAGTTTCACAATTCCATTTCTTGATGCTAACCAAATCTCTAGTTGAATGTCCCCAAGTTTACTATTGCTATAGTCCATACATTCATAGGGTTCCATGTCCACATTCTAAGTTCACATTTTCTCAACATTGATAAGCATTCACATATTCAAATATCACTTGCATAATATCACTACCCTATGATGCATGAATACAAGTAATATGCTCAATGGAAAACCATAGACATAAAAGGTGATTCAAAGACTTCGGATAGCACCACCCACCTGTAGTGATGTCAAAGACTAGAACCAACGTCACGAACCGTACAAACATTAGTCTATGCGACTCGATGCGAATAGGGCTAGAACGAAGCATTTCTTAATTCACGCATCGTAGGTCCGTCGGAATATCAATTCGAACTTCCGAGCACGTCTGACCTTCATTTAGAAAGGAATAAAAGAGATTAAACCGAAGTTACATTCACATCTTCTACAACTTTGCATTTCGACTTTAACTTGCATATATATATATATATATATATATATATAGGTATAGTGTTAATACCTCTATACATATACTCTTTTATTAAATTCTCTATGGCAGATTAAGATTTCAGAAGTTAAAATAACTCATACTTAACTCTCTTTAAGTAGTAACATCAATCTTAATAGTTAACATTACAATTCTGCTACAGGTTCTACTTCAATTTAATTCATAGCTCACACATTAACTATCTTACATATAACTTAACTTCTTACACAGTAACTAGTACCAATTCCATTCAGCAATTCCATTGCTCTCAAACTTCTTATAGAGTAATCAATATAGTTCAAAATAGGGAAAGAGACCAATCTGTCTCTACTTGCATTTTAACCTCAACTTACTTATATGTATATAATATCAACATATACATAGTCTTACTATCAATTTTCTTAGTAGCTCTACACTTAACAGGTTTAGAATAACTTTACTTCATACTTTGTCTTCCAACAATTAGTTCTAAGTTATACATATACACACATGTGTATATAACATAGAGCTGATTCTATAAGCTCATGATGCTTAGAAGCTTCAATACTTCCAAGGTTCCTCACTTAACATTTCCTTACAGCAATTAACATTATACCAATTCAGGAATTAAGATTGACTTATTCCAGGTTTCACTCCTTACCATTCTGCACATATACACCTACATGTACATACATACATACATCTATGTAGTTCTTGTATAACTTCAAGTATTAATTCCAGCAGTAATTAAGTTTTCTTTTACCTCAGATTTCAATGATTCAACTACTGGCCCCTCAATTCGGATGCTCCTCCCATCACAATCAGGCAGCAAGCTGCCAACTCCTCAATTCCTTTTCAATTTCGGGCGCCCAGAACTTGCATCAAGGCAGCAGCTCACAATTCCTCTTCTGCCAACAATCATTAATAAGTACCATCATATATACATATCTGCTCCCAACAGGGTTTATTAAGCTTCTACGACTTAATTCACCTAAGAATCTCTCTCAATGAGCAATTAAATTACACCACAGCTGAGAAGTAACTAATTACCTCAGGTTCGAAGCTTCCCAGGTTGAGCTTCCCATTTCGGCAGCTCCAACAAGACCAAACACACTAATCTGCCCACCAACTCACCAAGTTTCAAGTCCTAGCAGCCAAGAACTCTTTATCTAACTCTTCTCCAGGCTAACTAACTCAATTTGTATGCATAGTATCAATATACATATACATCTAGTTAGTTCTCTAATTCAGCTCATAGGAACCCTTTACTTAACTTCTTTACACAGCAGGGAATCATCTATAACTAGGTTTAGAGGTAATCTATTTTAGATTTTACTCTAACCATTCCTTCTATGTGTATATATATATATATATATATATATATATATATATATCCATATATACATATATGCAGTTTTCAGCATAATTAAATCCCTATATGCTAAATTATCCATGATTTAACCTCTTTATGCAGTGATTAACATCACTCTTGTTCAATAATTAAGGTTCATTCACAGCAGATTTCTTTCTTTAACATACAATTCACAAACATAACTCCACATACAAGCTGCCCTGAAATTTCCCTTAAGCCTTCTCATGGTATTAAGAGCTCTAATACTTAAATCTGCGGCTTAGATCTCTTTAGAATGTAAATACATAACCCTCAAACCAGGAATTGCATGGTTTCTCATTCAATTTCACTTCTAATCCAGGAAATACCTATGTGCTGTCCATGATACAGCTTTCTTAAGCTTTCTATACACTTTAATTATCATGAAACTCCAACTAACTTCCTGTGAAGGTAAATAACTCAACTCTAACCAGGATTTGATCAAAGTTACCTTGAAATTCAGCTCTACCAAGCTTTTCCCTGCTCCAAAATCCTTCTTTCTTCAACCATCAACCGGCCAACCTTAGAGTTTAGAGAGAGAGAGAAAGAAACGAAAAGAAGATGAGAGGAGAGGAGATTTCTCAACACGTAGCAATTGGGGCTGAGCTGGCTGTAGATAAGACCAAAAAAAAACTGCAACTAAACCCCACTACAAAGCTGTAATTATCTCCTTTACAAAACAGTAATTCTGTTTACAAAACAGTCCAACAGTCCTTGCAGCTTTACAGTTCAGTCCCTGCACTAACAGCAGCTGGCAGCAGCAGATTTTCAGCTCCTTTTGCGCATCTAATTCACTCCGAGTCCATCCCAACACTTCCAAAACATACTAAATACGATGCCGAAGCTACCAATTAAGCTCGGAAACAACCCAATTTTATTTTGGCATTATTTTGATCCATTTGATCAAGCTTAGCAACATAACCAAAATCCGACATATTACATCTAAGCATCTCCGAATTTGCCATTAACTATCCTCGCACTTCCAAAATAATTCGGAGTTACTATAATTAACATTCATATCTCACTTTGATCGCGTAGGTCGAAGTTAGCGTCATAATCCAAAAATCCCCTTTCAAGTTTATTTCGTGCCCGATTTGTGCCCGAATACTCAATTACATTTAGAGATCATTCCCACACATCCCAAAACACTCTGGAATGATACACATCCAATTCAAACTTCACTTTGATCTTCCAGAAGAAAGTTAGCATCGCAACTCAAATTTTCCATATATTACAATCTCCCCCCGTTAACAAAAGTTTCGTCCGCGAAACTTAGATACACTTACATATCTTCATTCATCCAGTTAAACATATGAAGATAGGGTCCAACACTCACCAATATACAGAATTATACTATTCTGCACTTTCCTCATTCACACAAATCCAAAATGCACAATTGACACTATTTCCAAGTTATTTTCTCTAGTAATTCTATAGTTCTCCCTTGGAACAAATGAGGAGTTCTGTTCAATCAATTTGAAATTCATTGTGCATTTTCTTGTATACTTCACATCCCAGAGCAATTTTCTTATGTTCACCATCCCCTAGTAAATAGGGGTTACTCTAATTCCTTAGGTTGGGCACCATAATCTCACAATTTTTGGTAACCACTTGTGCCAATCATCCTAATAATCAATCGAGCACATCCAGAATATGCCCTATTCTTCCTGCTGATTATTATATGTTCTCTAACTTCCAATGGCAATACAAGTCAACATTCAATGACTTACTATACTCTAGTCTCATTTACTATCAAAGACTTATTTGCCTTGGTTATTATGCCAATTTAATTCTCACTTAATGACATGCTTTAGAATTAGCATTCTTTTCATACAATCAACAACTATCCGCACCATCAACTTAACATGCTCGTGTTATCATTCTTATCATCAATAGATGATAACCAATTCATACCAATAAACATCACTTTACTTCTAAGAATAGTACTATCTGTTTTTTTTTTTTTTTCTTACAGTGGGGATCATTCCTGCATGGCGCTTACTCAAAAAGTCCGTAGACTACCTTGATTCATATACAAACTTATTAGGTAACATCTACTATACCCATTACTCTCCGATGGAATCTATTTCATTTCTCACCTGGCATCGCTACCTGCGATATCACAGTACACCACTCAATTGTGAGTGTTCCATCACCCACAAATTTCCACTCCTCGACAAAGGGCTCATTCTAACATCTCCACACTCTAATGATTTGAAGGCATAATTCTCCAAGATCTCACGTGGCTTCCACTACACAATAATCTCAAAGAAAATCTTTTACTTTTCCAGCCACGTTTGCATTATACCAATCTCTCGCAACGAGTCTCCATGAACACTTTCGTTCGTGCCTCTAATCTTAACTCCTCAACAGCGCATAACTCGGCGATTCAAAACAGGCAAACAGTAGGACCGAGCCCCCACTCCTAGGGCCACTATCCCCCTATTCACAATACTACACCGACTCTTGCATTTCTAGAGCAAGTGGTTAAACGCTTGTCCCAATTATCATAAATTGATTTACAAGCCACCAATCCGACATAGGTCTATCGCCTAGCTCAATCGCTATATCACACAGCGTCTCTCGCTCGCAAGCGCAGACCCAATCATCATGAGGTAAAGTCTCAAATACCTACTCCAACTAGGAGCAATCCAAATTCCAAACCCCTACAATCTTGAGGTTGGATCAAATTCACACTCTCGATGTATCACTCATCCCACGATCCAATATGTGGCACACCACATCACTGATCTAAGCTCGGACTACCGCCCCGATCAGAATCTCTGCCCTACCTATAGGTATCGGGCCACTGTCACACACAGCCGACTGCGCCTATTCGAATGGCCTTAGGCTCTAAGGTCCACACATTATCCAGGCACGGATCGTCCTCAAGCTACATCCTCAACGGTCGTCACACACGACATGTCCTATCGAGCAATCCACATTACTATCGGCTCCTAAGTACTTAGTGCGAGCTACTAGCCCCGCGAGTGATCCATGGCACGCTTCACACCTAGCAACGCTCACGTGCTACTGCCAACACACTCTCTTGGCTGAGCCACAATCCACACTCTACGGACAACTAAACTCAAGTGTCCTATACTATCGCATCTTTCATTAGATATCACCCGCTAGGCAACTCAGCCTAGGCCTCTAATATGTAAACACAAATTCTCTCAACTTATTTGAGGTACAGCTCGACCGACTCGCCAAAACTAGGTGATAGTCTAATCACACCACAACAACGACGCCTTTACCATTACTCAATTTCTCGGAATATCATCCGAATGCTTTAAAGAGTAGGTTCACCATTTCCATCTTTATCTCAAGCCCCAATAGCACTATCCAACCATCTATTCCACAATAGATGATACATTCTCTTCATACTTGTATGCTAGGGTCATCAAATCCAAGTCTCTATCACACTCTTGCAAGTACTGTTTGGAGTTCACCTCGTTCCCAAGTATACAATCTTCCTACTGAAGTCAATTTACTATAACCAACAATACACACGGCCTTGCCGGTGAAAGTTATCATAACCAGTCCTCTCAAATAAAAAGGCCAGTCATTAGACCTTTCTGAATTCTAGGATGACGACTGCAACTCTCTTCCAGGTGTCGCTTAACACTCGATTGACCACCCGAACCATACATCAGTCGCTCATCCCCCATCTTCACTAATTCATTTGCGCCCCTTCTGCACGAGATACCACCTAACTTCAACCACAAGATTCAATCCAACACTTCATCAGAAATTTGTGAACTAGGAGAGTATACAACTCCAACAATCCTTCTATCGAAGTCTCCACATATTATAACCGGCCTTGTCTCTAATACCTCACACTGTGCACTAATCACAACATAGCATGCAGAAAATCTTTCTACGTACTTTTCACCGAGCAGGCACCCTGCTATAGCCCCCACGACTTATCTTGAAGCTCACTTGTCGTTAATTCCAACAACAACTCTGTATCCTGTCATCGATACACAAATCCTTCCATGGAAGATTTCCCTGACTCCAAATCATAGATTCTCGACGCACAAATATTTCTTCATCCACAACAGATGGACTATACTTTCCTGAAGGCCACAAGGGTTATCCAACTACTCCACCGTCCTCTGGAGTCCATTGACTCAATCCACCAAATATACAACAGCCTCTCGCTGACATTGCACTACGACTTTTCATCGTCACAACCCTACCACGGTGTGACTAACAGACCCCAAAGTTTCAAGTTTCCATCAAGTTCGGTCAATTCAAGGATTCCACTTATCCCGAACCATATCGATCTCATTAGAGATCAACTACACGAGACCACTAAACGCGTAACAACGTGACCGATTCTTGACCTTCAAGGTCAAACACGAAACAACTATCGTCAACACGACTCAAATCAGGCGAAAGTCATACAAGGAAGCCTATTCTCATCACTCGGTTTCATATTGTGTGCACCCAACATGAACACTCCCTGTTGAGAATACACTATTCCTTAAATCTACCTCTAAGATCCTTTATAGAGGTATACAACACATAACCCAATCGGTTTAACCTTTCGCCATTTACCAAAATTCTCGTCTCTCACGAAGCTAGATCCTTATGGTTTTCCATCCTAAGGTCCCTAGGTCCATCCTATAATTTCACTTGCGTTGCTCTGATACCACTTTATCTGTCACATCCCGCTATCGCCAATTTGGTCGATCCGGGCCCGTACACAGACGCCGAACGGACAGAACCTCCTCTGTCCGCCCAAGGCTCAACAACAACGAGTACATGTATAAAGAAATAAACAATTTTCAGGATGACATTTCAATATACATGGTTTGCACGAGGGCAAGCTACAAGCACAAGTGAAAGTAACTAACTATAAATGAAATGCACTATCATTTAAAACTTTTAAACTGAACTGAATAACTGAAACATTTAGTTATATACATGCTCTTTAATACATTCATTTACATGTCTCTGTACATCAAAATATCTCACATGAACTCAAAATGGTATGCTACTAGCACACGGGTGTCCACTAGCTAAGCTGCTGAGCTCTTGCCGCGATCCTCGGCCATACCGCTCGCGCTGGAACCTGTATGGTTAGTGGTGTGAGAACTACTAAAAGTTCCCAGTGGGTTCGGCCGCCGACCTCGCCGACTCACCCACTAGGTCTATTCAGGCATATGTAGGCAAGAAAAGTAAACAGATAGTAACCAGCTATAACATGTAACTACTACAATGCCTGTGCAAAGCTGAAAGAAGTAGTATATGAAAACTGTAAATATGCATGCATGCTCTCACTGAAATTACCCAATTCTTTTGGTTAACCCTTTGGTTAACAATAACTCACTGACGCTATCCCAAATATCGGGTAGACGCAACCTGCACCCGACGGGACCGTCAACTGGGGGAGACGCACCTCCTGGTCCAGTAAAGATGACTACTCCGGAGCTCATCGTTCAAGGAGGAGCGACCTCACTTGAACCAAACAAATGTGAGTATGATCTGATCCCCCTTTAGAGGATTCAACTGACAAACACTGTCACACTTTACTCTAACTAGTTCTTTATACTAGTTTCACAATTCCATTTCTTGATGCTAACCAAATCTCTAGTTGAATGTCCCCAAGTTTACTATTGCTATAGTCCATACATTCATAGGGTTCCATGTCCACATTCTAAGTTCACATTTTCTCAACATTGATAAGCATTCACATATTCAAATATCACTTGCATAATATCACTACCCTATGATGCATGAATACAAGTAATATGCTCAATGGAAAACCATAGACATAAAAGGTGATTCAAAGACTTCGGATAGCACCACCCACCTGTAGTGATGTCAAAGACTAGAACCAACGTCACGAACCGTACAAACATTAGTCTATGCGACTCGATGCGAATAGGGCTAGAACGAAGCATTTCTTAATTCACGCATCGTAGGTCCGTCGGAATATCAATTCGAACTTCCGAGCACGTCTGACCTTCATTTAGAAAGGAATAAAAGAGATTAAACCGAAGTTACATTCACATCTTCTACAACTTTGCATTTTGACTTTAACTTGCATATATATATATATATATATATATATATAGGTATAGTGTTAATACCTCTATACATATACTCTTTTATTAAATTCTCTATGGCAGATTAAGATTTCAGAAGTTAAAATAACTCATACTTAACTCTCTTTAAGTAGTAACATCAATCTTAATAGTTAACATTACAATTCTGCTACAGGTTCTACTTCAATTTAATTCATAGCTCACACATTAACTATCTTACATATAACTTAACTTCTTACACAGTAACTAGTACCAATTCCATTCAGCAATTCCATTGCTCTCAAACTTCTTATAGAGTAATCAATATAGTTCAAAATAGGGAAAGAGACCAATCTGTCTCTACTTGCATTTTAACCTCAACTTACTTATATGTATATAATATCAACATATACATAGTCTTACTATCAATTTTCTTAGTAGCTCTACACTTAACAGCCAATACCTATTATTATCTCTTATTAGGGACCGATAACCTCAATCTTAATCAGGTTTAGAATAATTTTACTTCATACTTTGTCTTCCAACAATTAGTTCTAAGTTATACATATACACACATGTGTATATAACATAGAGCTGATTCTATAAGCTCATGATGCTTAGAAGCTTCAATACTTGCAAGGTTCCTCACTTAACATTTCCTTACAGCAATTAACATTATACCAATTCAGGAATTAAGATTGACTTATTCCAGGTTTCACTCCTAACCATTCTGCACATATACACCTATATGTACATACATACATACATCTATGTAGTTCTTGTATAACTTCAAGTATTAATTCTAGCAGTAATTAAGTTTTCTTTTACCTCAGATTTCAATGATTCAACTGCCGGCCCCTCAATTCGGATGCTCCTCCCATCACAATCAGGCAGCAAGCTGCCAACTCCTCAATTCCTTTTCAATTTCGGGCGCCCAGAACTTGCATCAAGGCAGCAGCTCACAATTCCTCTTCTGCCAACAATCATTAATAAGTACCATCATATATACATATCTGCTCCCAACAGGGTTTATTAAGCTTCTACGACTTAATTCACCTAAGAATCTCTCTCAATGAGCAATTAAATTACACCACAGCTGAGAAGTAACTAATTACCTCAGGTTCGAAGCTTCCCAGGTTGAGCTTCCCATTTCGGCAGCTCCAACAAGACCAAACACACTAATCTGCCCACCAACTCACCAAGTTTCAAGTCCTAGCAGCCAAGAACTCTTTATCTAACTCTTCTCCAGGCTAACTAACTCAATTTGTATGCATAGTATCAATATACATATACATCTAGTTAGTTCTCTAATTCAGCTCATAGGAACCCTTTACTTAACTTCTTTACACAGCAGGGAATCATCTATAACTAGGTTTAGAGGTAATCTATTTCAGATTTTACTCTAACCATTCCTTCTATGTGTATATATATATATATTTCGCTCCGAAGTCGAAGGTGGTCCAAGTGTGGTAATCTCAAAAACGCTAAAAGTTAGCGAGGAGGGGGTGAGATAACAGGTCGGCATACGATCACCTAGCTAGGATCAGTGACATTTACCATGGTCTAGAACAAATAAGGTCAGAAACTCACCCTAGTGCAAATAGTCTTCCTAAGCTCGGCAATAAGAGGATGCCTAAAATCGCCATTCTAATGCAAGCCAAAGAAAGCTCGTAAATCCAAAGTGAATCAAGGCTGCGCAAAGAGCCCTAAATCAAGAAACCCGCAAAAGTCAACCCTGAAAAGTCTGTCTCCTTATGTTCCAACACAAGAAAAACCTCACAAATGTACAACGTCTAGATGGAGGGAAGAAAGGCTAGCTCAACGCTCTAAGAAATTCAGATGCCACTAGCTCGGCAAGGGAAGATCTTGCTTTTGCAACTCCAATCCAAGCCTTCAAGGTGGCAGGCGCAACAAAGGTGGAGAGAGGGAGAAAGTGGCAAGGGAGTGCTGGCGAATGCCCAAGCAGATCCCGTCTCACTCTTCTTCATCCTTCTCTCTCTTACAAAGGTTGAGGGAGAGTGTAGATGAGGAGGGGAGGATTGAGGGGAGAAAGTAGAGGGGTGGATTGGTCTATAGACCAATCTATTGGCCACATGGAAATCGCAAGAGCCTCGCTCAAATAAGAGAAAGTGACAAGCAGCGCGCGGTCGTGGGCAGTTTTCCCGGCCTAGAGGACGGGTTCTCCGCATCAGACCGATCTCTTCAGCTGGCGAAGCGGCGGCGGAGAAGAACCAGGATGGTGCGGGCCGTCGTCTCCTGGGACGACTGGTCTGGAGTCAATGCGAAGACGCGGCTCGGGGGCGGGACCGGCTCGGCACACCAGGACAGCGGTTGCGCTCCGCGGGTACGAGCGAGCAACGACTGTGCGGCACGTGGGGGAAACGGTCTCTTCTCTTTGCAGGGACCGGTCCGTGCGAGTGGTAAAAACTCTCCAGGACGTCAAAACAAAAACCTCAGGTTGTTCGGACTCTGTAGGTCGGAGCGGAATAACATTCAACCAGACAGCGGCTGATCCACAGAGTGAGGTAGATAGCTCGAAAGCACATGCCGATGCACGTTGGCGGGGGGGTGCGAGACTCGCTGACGTTTGCCACAAGGTCCGTGCGGCTACATTCACTGCCCTCCTAAAAAGGGAGTTTGGTGTCGCGAGAACTGCAGAAGTGAAGTACTTCGAAGCATCCATAGCGGGTTCCAAATAAGATGGGATAGCTGCGTCGCTCGGCCGGCAATGCGATCAGTCCAGCGCAACTGGCCCAAGTCCTCGCGCGTGTCAGTTTTTCGTGTTGCCGTCGGCAAGCAGCTCACATGTAGGGGATCTCACGGTTGCGTCGGAATCGTCTGTACTCGGTGAGCCAATAATTCCGCAAAGGTTTTGCTCCTCAAAGCTCAAGTCCTCCCTGCAGCTTCAAATGCGTGCGCCCAAAACCATGCAGCGGGTCGTGGATGTACTGTCCGTGACGATTACAAGGATAACACGATTTGTGCAGGCGGACGCTCAATAGTTTGGCGGTAGAGCAAGTGCGACTACGCTACCGGGGGGGCCTGACACGCGGTCGGCATCCGCGCCCGAAAGCCTCATACGGTCGCAGGAAGTGGTGATGGTAGTGCGGGGGGGGGTCAAGCGTGTGCGCGCGGCGGGTATGGGTCGCGAGGTGGAGAGGGGGGCCCGTCGGGTCGGGCAGTACTGTGGGTGAGAGGGAGACGAGTGGGTAGTTTTCGTGGCAGATCTTGAAAGATCGGGGGGGGGGGCGGGGGGGCCAAGTCTTCGTCGCCTGTGCTGTCAGCTATGAACTCCTTCTGCCATACTCTGCGTCAACAAATCGCGTCCCTGAACAATGCGAACCTGTGCCTCTGGCTCCTGGGAGCACATCAGGCTGCTAAGCCAATCTCTCCCATTTCACTCAATGAAGTGGCGATCTATACTTCCATCATAAGAGTCTCGAACGAGTGCCATTTGATGCTGTCTGAATAACATATGTTCACAGCAACTCTGCGCAATCGTAAATTGGGCGACCATCCTCCTGGAAGTCAATCACACAAGCTCGAAACATGTCTCAGAGCTTAATATTAATGGCTCTGACGCCCGCACCTAGGGTGTATAAGCGAGTGCTAAAATCCAAACGCGTAACGCAAAGCGTCTTACAGCTGCAAAATGGATACAAAACGGGGATCTCGATCCCGATACTATAGATAAGTACCCCGTGCAATCGCAACAATCTACGTCCAATATAAACCTGTGTCGAGATCTCTCACCAGTCCAAAGTATGTGTGATAGGTATGAATGTCCGATTTCCGTAATTCTTCCACGATCACCCAAATAGCATCATGCCCGCCTGGATCGAGCAATCCATCACAGCCATGTGATCTTTTCCATTTCCACACTGAAATCGGTAGCTCTGCAACTTGCCTGCAGAAATCGGTGCTCAGCCTTCACTGTTGCAAAGTTAAACATCTAAGCAACAACCCAAAACATCCTTTCATCACGGCCCACAATAAAAGCAAATTCAATTCTGTACATCTTGGTGCTCCCGAAGCAAAGCAATACAGTGCTGCGATGTGACTTCTTGAATAATATCCTCTTTAAATCCAAGTCCGGGTACAACAAAGTCGTCCGCCGAAACGCATCAATCATCCGTCTAAAGTGAATCACCTGTGCAACCATCAACATCTAGCTGAACTTTGCAGTTTTCCCACATCGGGACTTGCTTTCTGTATCCTTCATAAGTGTAGGTTCACTCACACAAGTCATCAGTCTCAAAGGTTATTAGGAAACCACCATCTCCAACTGCCAACCGCTTCAATACTGCTGATAAGCGCGTTAGTAACCACAGGACTCGCTAAGTTCTTCGTCGATTTGCTACTTAGCGCATGACGCCACCATATTAAGCATGAACCGGATGGTAAAGTAATCGTTAAATCATAATCCTTGAGTAGCTTCCAACCATCCTGCGCTGCCTCATTCAACCTCCTTCTGATGAATACAATACTTTAAACTCTTGTGATCCGTATAACTTTCGCATCGCTGTCGCCGAGTATGGGCGCCTGCTTCATTGGGGCAGACACGGCCCCACTCCAAGTCGTGAGTAGGTAATTTCCGTTCATCATAATCCTTCCATTGGCGGAGACGCATAACGATCACTCTTTCCGCGTCCTGCATTAAAACACACACACAATCCATTAAAGGAAGCATCACTAAAATCCATAACCCTGCCCACAGTCGGGTCAAGGTTAGATCGGCGGTCGTCAATCGCTGCTTTCAACTCTTAGGAACTCTTTTTCACAGCATCATTAAAATAAACTTGGTGGCGCTTATGCTGAGCCCGTGAGCGAAGTAGATAACTCGCAAATCCCTCAACGAACGGCTCGGTAATCAGCCGCCTAACACCAATGAAGCTCGTATTCTCGGTCACGCTTCGTGCGCAGTTCGCCAATTCTTGATAGCTTAATTTTTTCTTTGGATCTACTCTATTGCCTATCCTGAATCAAATGCCAAAAACGCCACCTCATCTAAGCAAATATTCACTACTTTTTCAACTTGTCATAGAGCTTCTTTTCCCAAGCACTTGAAGTACAGTCTAAAGTGTCCTCGTGATCCGCACATCACGGGGAATAGACCAAAATGTCTCGATAAACACACGATGACTTGTCTAGGTAGCTTGAAAACACGGTTCATTAAATCCATAACGCTTGCGGGTCATTATAAAGGCCCAAACGGCATAACATAAACTCATAGTGTCAATAAGTTACGTGTTCTAACAAGCCTCTTAGACCATTCCACGTCTGATCCTCAACTGGTGATATCCCGACTCGCAAGTCTACTTGAGTACAAAAGATCCCTCGAGCTGATCAATACAATCATCAATCCTCGAATGATACGTGTCATGATCGGTGGACTTTGTTAAGTTCACCATAGTCCACAACAACGAAGTGATCCATCTTCTTCTTACAAATAAACCGGTGCTCCTCCAATAAAATCGTTCGACCAAAACATTTGTCTAGAAGATCCTGGCAGACTGTGCCTTCAGCTCTTTAATTCCGCTGTGCGAATCAACAAAGGCCCTTGAGATTGGAGTAGTCCACTGCAATCTCGAGATCTACCAACAAACTCATCTCTCTAGTCAGGTGGATGCCCCGAAGCTTCCGCTGGAAACACATCTTCAAATCCCGCACTAACCGGGGATATCCGCAAATCCTAGGGGCGTCAGCATCGCCCCCCCGCGCAAACACGACGGTAGCCAAAAATAGGCTAACGCAGCCTTACTGATCAACTGCCATAGCCGATAGACTGATCGTCACGAAAAGCGAACTCGGCTGGCATCCATCGTACACAACCTCCGCCTGCCCCCGGCCTCTAAACCGTCACCCGTTGATTAGTCCTTACAATCGATAGTGGCGTAGTATTATTCAACCATCCATGCACAATACACATCCAAAACTCCCCGATTTTATGACAAAGCTACAATCCACGACATGATCCTAATCTCCGACCGAACAGGCAACTGAGGGCAAAACTCTCGACATGTCCACAAGAAGATCGGGTACCGACTCGTCCGATGCAACAAGGATACAAGTGGGCATGCCATATCAACTCGCAAACATCGGTCTACTAATGAATGCGATGCAGCCGGTATCAAAAAACGCTCTAAGCTCGAATACCATAGTAAATTATACCTGCGACCACAATTCCGTTGCCGCCCCCCTCAGCTCTGGGCCGCATAAATGCGCCGCCGCGGCTTGTCATACCGCCTCCAACTGCCCGCTGAACTGGCGGCCAGTCCTACATGTTGATGACGCCAGAAAATTCCTCTGCTGGACCTGTGATGGCAGGGCAGATGTCGAAGCATGCGCTGGCAAGACTCTAGGTAGTCCTGTGGAAAGTGCCCTCCTGCCCCACAAGAATCACCTGCCCCGGCTGCGTAACACTAGTGCACGCGGATAATGAGGACCGCCACAAATCCTACTAGCGGGAAGCCTGACGACGATCGGTCACTCTCGCTGAGTAGGACTAGCCACTGTCTCGCGACTTTGGCTCGGCTCCTGGTGCCTCGCGCCCTGCCGTGAAGTGCCGTCTGACTCCGCACCCTCAGCCGAGCCTCTTTCCCTGCCACTTGTCTAAGGCCTCGCGTCGCTCTAGAAGTCTGCCGCTCCAGCCTCAAATGACATCACCGGCCCACAACACTCCCCGGTAGGTTTGGAGGTTGCGAGGACTGCACAACAGAAAGATCGAAGGTTCCGCAATCCCGCTCAAAGATCGGGCCTTGTCTCAGTCATCCTCACAAGCCGGTAACAGTGTAAGTAATCCCGGAGAACTCCGCTCTCAATACTCACCTACTGATCCGCATCGTTCTGGCGGCTAAGCTTGCTCAAAATCCTCTCCATCTTCTCTGACGCTGTCAGGAAAGTGATGTCCAGTTAGAAGCTCCTTGAATCGCGTCCAAGTAATCGTCGCCGCCAAGTACGTGTTATATTGTCCTGGATTCAACCACTCAACGATAGCTCGGTCCAAAAGTAGTGGCGAGCTCAAACTCTGTGCCCTCCCTCGACAGAAGGTAATCCTGAAACATTCACTTCTCTCATGTAATCAACAACCACATTCTCAACAATACCAGTTGATCGACGATTCTCGCATCAAACATCCTCGGCTGCACCTTCTAAACTCACTGAGCGATCTCCATGAGCGATCCGCTCGGCTCTCCTCGGCCATCCACGGAAAAGCCGCCCCCGTGGCCGTCTTGCAACTGTATGCCGTAGCCACCTCCTCCGAGGTGCGTCTGCCGTGCCGCCACGGAGCAACTGGAGCGCGGGCGACTACATCTACCCCTCGTGCGAACGTCCACCACACAGGTGCTGCTGTGGGCCCCTGGTCTCCCATCGAAGCTGCCGCCTGCTGAAGTAGAGGTCTCAAGTGGCTTCAATCGAGCCTCCATCCAGCTGAGCCCCCTCAGCATGTACTTCGCCGCGCCGTCTGCTGCGCACAACAGATTAGTGAGAACCGAAGCTGGCCCTCATAGTCGCGGACACTCACTAAGATCGGAAGTAGCGAGGTCTCGACCTCTCGTCGAGTCCGCATCATCCGCACCGCAACTGTGACGTGAAGCCGCTCGTCACTAAAACATAAAGCGGCAATTAATAAACTCACGCTATCAGCATCCACAGCTCAAACGATAAAATCACTAAATTGCGAAAAGTAAGAAGTGTCCTTACACTACTAACCCCGATGTTACTTTCGCCGCCAACGTAACCCTGCCGCAAGTTAGAGCAATGCAACATCCGATCGAACCTAACTATTTTAAGTTATCATAAACCAATCTAAATACTTTCGCCATACAAGTAATAACCTCGTCTCTCACCAGCCATTCCTATAGTCCAATCCGCCTAAGGTTAGATAGGTCTACTAAGACTCCACCCTAGCTTGATCAAATTAATCCCTTCACCGACCGGCGAAGGCCCTCCGTTAGCGCGCCAAACCTCGCCATACAATTTCAGCACATAAAAGGCGTCTACAACAACAGGCGAAAAATAAAACTAAAGGTAATACTACATTTAGAGATAATCACGAGCAAGATGATCTATAGTCTAGTACAATGTAAACAGAGATACACTAAACAACAAAGAGTATAACACAAAAGTGAATACAATTATCTTCCAAAAAAGAATACCCAAGGGTTGTTCTAGTAACTGTACATGCTCTCCAACCTCTCCAAAATAAAACCACATCGAAGAGTAGACGCAACCTACGAAGACTTCGTCCACTTCGTGAACGAGCTAGCTCGAGAGCGACGCCTTCCCTCGGTCCCATAGCCTCTCACCGTGTGGAAGACTCTGAAAGAAAACATAAAAACAGAGAGCGTGAGAACTATAATTTATAGTTCCAGTGGCAATTACCCCACGACCTCAGCCTCATTGCGCCACTAGGCCCAATAGAGAAAAGGTAAGTCAAAGCAATTAGAATAACGATTAATTGCATTTTAAACATAATGAAATGCTTAAAATATACTCTGCAATTAAACTGGATTTAGTAATGCACAATTATCTTGTCATGAAAGAAATGCTCTACTTAGCATAATTATGTCAACAATCCCGCTATTCGCCAATTGGTCGATCGGGCCGTACACAACAGCCGAACGACAGAACCTCCTCTGTCCCCCAAGGCTCAACAACAACGAGTACATGTATAAAGAAATAAACAAATTTCCAGGATG
>NW_017890831.1:0-14178 GCF_001540865.1 Ananas comosus | reverse complement strand
ATTACTCCATATATACATATATGCAGTTCAGCAGTAATTTAAATCACCATAATGCTAAATTATCCATGCATTTAACCTCTTTATGCAGTGATTAACATCACTCTTGTTCAAATAACTTAAGGTTCATATCACAGGCAATTTCTTTCTTTAAACATAAATTCCACAAACAAACTCCACATACAACGCTGCCCTGAAATTTCCCTTAAGCCTTCTCACTGGTATTAAGAGCTAATAGCTTAGAAATTGCGGCTTAGTATCTCTTTAAGAATGTAAATACATAACCCTGCAAGACCAGTAAATGCATGCTGTCTCAAGTTCATTTCATTCCTCAATCCAGGAAATACCTATGTGCTTGTCCATGGAAACACTTTCTAAGCTTTCTATACATCATCTTTATATATCATGAAACCCAAGCTCTTCCTGTGAAGGTAATAATCAACTCTTAACCAGGATTGATCAAAGTTACCTTAGAAATCAGCCTCGTACGAATGCTTTTCCCTGCTCCAAAATCCTTCTTTCTTCAACCATCAACCGCCAACTTAGATTTAGAGAGAGAGAGAAAGAAACGAAAAGAAACGATGAGAGGAGAGGAGATTTCTCCAACACGTAGCAATTGGGGCTGAGCTGGCTGTAGATAAGACGCAAAAAAAACTGCAACTATAACCCAGCTACAGAAACTGTAATATACTCTCTTTACAAAACAGTATCTGTTTACAAAACAGCTCCAACGTCCTTGCAGCTTTTACAGTTTCAGTCCGGCACCTAACAGCAGCTGGCCGCAGCAGATTTTCAAGCTCCTTTTGCGCATTCTAATTTACTCCGAGTTCCATCCAACACTCCAAAACATACTAAATCACTGCGAAGCTACTAATTAAGCTCGGAAACAACCCAATTTTTATTTTGGCATTATTTGATACCATATTGATCAAGCTTAGCAACATAACCAAAAATCCGACATAATTCATCTAACATCTCCGAAATTTGCCATTAACTATCCTCCACTTCCAAAATAATATCGGAAGTTACTCAAATAATTATACATTCCATATCTCACTTTGATCGCCGTAGGTCGAAGTTAGCGTCATAATCCAAAAATCCCCCTTTCAAGTTTATTCCGTGCCGATTTTTGTGCCCCGAATATCACATTACATTTAGAAAGCATTCCACACACATCCAAAACACTTCTCTGAAGATACACATCCAATTCAAGCACTTCACTTTGTACTTCAGAAGAAGTTAGGCATCGTCAACTCAAATTTTTCCATATATTACAATCTCCCGCCCCGTTAACAAAAGTTTGCGTCCGCGAACAATGTAGATAATCTTACATTATCTTCCATTACATCAGTTAAACATATGAAGATACGGTCCAACACTTCACCATATACAGAATTATCTATTCTGACTTCCCTCATTCACACAAATCCAAATGCACAATTGACACTATTTCCAAGTTTTTTTCTCTATAAATTATATAGTTCTCCCTTGATAGCAAATGAGGATTTGTTCAATCAACTTTAAATTCATTGTGCATTTCTTTATATTCCATCGCACAGAGCAATTTTTCTTCATGTTCAACCACGCCTAGTAAATACGGGGTACTCTAAATTCCTTAGGTTGGGCAGCACATAATCACAATTTTTGTAACCCTTTGTGGCCAATCATCCTAATAAAATCAATCGAGCGACATTCCAGAATATGGCCTAATTCTTCCTGCTGATTCATTATCGATGGTCTCTAACTTCCAATGGCAATCAAGTCACAACATTCAATGACTTAGCTATACTGCTAGTCTCATTTAACTATCAAAGACTATTTACGCTTGGTTATTATGCCAATTTAATTCCCACGTTAATGAATGCTTTTAGACTTACATTCTTTTCAATACAATCAACAACTATCCGCGCCATCAACTTAAACATGCTCGGTTATCATTTCTTATCATCAATAGATGATAACGCAATTCATAACAATAAACATCACTTTACTTACTATAGAATAGTACATATCGTTTTTTTTTTTTTCTTACAGTGGGGATTCATTCTGGCATGGCGCTTACTCTCAAAAAGTCCGTAGACTACCTTGATTCAGTATACAACTTATTAGGTAACTATCTACTATACGACATTACTCTCCGATGGAATCTATTTTCATTCTTCACCTGGCATCGCGTACCTGCGATATCACAGTACCCACTCAATTTGTGAGTGTTCCCATCACTCACAATCTTCCACTCCCTCGACAAAAGGTGCTCTTCTAAACATGCTCCACACTCTAATGATTTGAAGCATAATTCTCCCAAGATGTCACTGGGCTTTCCACTAACACAATAATCTCAAAGAAAATCTTTTCTTTTCCATGCCCGTTCGCATTATACTCAATTCCTCTGCGACGAGTCTCTCATGAACAACTTTCGTTCGTGGCTCTAACTTAACTCCTCAACAGCGCATAACTCGGCGATTCAAAACAGGCAAACAGTAGACGCGAGCCTCGATCCTAGGGCCACTATCTGCCCCTATTCACAATACTACACCGACTCTTGCTTTCTAGAGGGCAATGTGGTTAAATCCTTGTCCCAATTACATTAAATTGATTTACAAGCCAACCAATTCCGACATAGGTCTATTCGCCTAGCTCATATCGCTATATCACCATGTCGTCTCTCGCTCGCAAGCGCAGACCCAATCATCATGAGGTAAGATTCTAAATACGCTACTCCAACTAGGAGCAATCCAATTCCAAACCCCTACAATCTGCAGGTTGGATCAAAATTCAACACTCTCGATGTATGTCCTCATGTCCCACGTATCCATATAGTGGAACCACATCAGCTGATCTAAAGCCGGACTACCGCCCCGATCAAGAATCTCTGCCGCTACACTATAGGTATCGGGCCACTGTCACAACACACCGACTGCGCCTATTCGAATGGCTCAGGCTCTAAGGTCCACACATTATCCAGGCACGGATCGTCCTCAAAGCTATATCCTCAACGGTCGTCACACACTGACATGTCCTATCGGAGCAATCCACATTACTATCGGCTCCTAAGTACTTAGTGCGAGCTACTAGCCCGCGGAGTGATCCATGGCACGCTTCACACTAGCAACGCTCACGGTGCTACTGCCAACACACTCTCTTGGCTGAGCACAATCCAACTCAACGGACAACTAAACTCAAGTGTCCTATACTATCGCATCTCTCATTAGATATCACCGCCTAGGCAACTCAGCCTAGGCCTCTAATATGTAAACACAAATCTCTCAACTTATTTGAGTACAGCTGACGACTCGCCAAAATCAGGTGATAGTCTAATCAACCACAAACAACGACGCCCATTACCATTACTCAATTTCTCGAATATCATCCGAATGCTTTAAAGAGTAGGTTCACCAATTTTCCATCTTTATCTCAAGCCCAATACGACTATCCAACCATCTATCCCAATAGATGATACATTCTCTTCATACTTGTATGCTAGGGTCATCAAATCCAAGTCTCTATCACACTCTTGCAAGTACTTGTTTGGAGTTCACCTCGTTCCAAGTATACAATCTTCTACTGAAGTCAATTTACTAATAAACAACAATACACACGGCCTTGCCGGTGAAATTATCATAACCAGTCCTCTCAAATAAAAAGGCAGCTCATTAACCTTTCTGAATTCTAAGGATGACGACTGCAACTCTCTTCCAGGTGTCGCTTAACACTCGATTGACCACCGAACACATACATCGTCGCTCATCCCCATCTTCACTAATTCATTTGCGCCCACTTTGCTACGAAGATACCACCTAACTTCAACACAAGATTCAATCCAACACTTCATCAGAAATTTGTGAACTGGAGAGTATACAACCAACAATCCTTTATCGAAGTCTCCACATATTATAACCGGCCTTGTCTCTAATACCTCACACTGTGCACTAATCACAACATAGCATGCAGAAAATCTTTCTATCGTACTTTTCAACCGAGCAGGCACCCTGCTATAGCCCCCCACGCTTATCTTGAAGCTCACTTGTCGTTAATTCCAACAACACTCTGATCCTGTCATCGATACACAAATCCTTCCATGGAAGATTCCCTGACTCCAAATCATAGATTCTCGACGCACAAATATTTTCTTCATCCACAACAGATGGACTATACTTCCCCTGAAGGCCACAAGGGTTATCCAACTACTCCACCGTCCTCTGGAGTCCATTGACTCAATCCACCAAATATACAACAGCCTCTCGCTGACATTGCACTAACGACTTTTCATCGTCACAACCCTACCACGGTGTGACTAACAGACCCCAAAGTTTCAAGTTTCCATCAAGTTCGGTCAATTCAAGGATTCCACTTATCCCGAACCATATCGATCTCATTAGAGATCAACTACACGAGAACACTAACGCGTAACAACGTGACGATTCTTGACCTTCAAGGCAAACACGAAACAACTATCGTCACAACGACTCAAATCAGGCGAAAGTCATACAAGGAAGCCTATTCTCATCACTCGTTTCATATTGTGTGCACCCAACATGAACCTCCCGTTGAGAATACACTATTCCTTAAATCTACCTCTAAGATCCTTTATAGAGGTATACAACACATAACCCAATCGTTTAACCTTTCGCCATTTACCCAATTCTCGTCTCTCACGAAGTAGATCCTTATGGTTTCCATCCTAAGGTCCCTAGGTCCATCCTATAATTTCACTTGCGTTGCTCTGATACCACTTTATCTGTCACATCCCGCTATCGCCAATTGGTCGATCGGGCCCGTACACAGACGCCGAACGGACAGAACCTCCTCTGTCCGCCAAGGCTCAACAACAACGAGTACAGTGTATAAAGAAATAAACAATTTTCAGGATGACATTTCAATATACTGGTTTGCACGAGGGCAAGCTCAAGCACAAGTGAAAGTAACTAACTATAAATGAAATGCACTATCATTTAAAACTTTTAAACTGAACTGAATAAACTGAAACATTTAGTTATATACATGCTCTTTAATACATTCATTTACATGTCTCTGTACATCAAAATATCTCACATGAACTCAAAATGGTTGCTACTAGCACACGGGTGTCCCACTAGCAGCTGCTGAGCTTTTGCCGCGATCCTCGCCATACGGCTCGGCGCTGGAACCTGTATGGTTAGTGTGTGAGAAACTACTAAAAGTTCCCAGTGGGTTCGGCCGCCGACCTCGCCGACTCACCCACTAGGTCTATTCAGGCATATGTAGGCAAGAAAAGTAAACAGATAGTAACCAGCTATAACATGTAAACTACTACAAGTCCTGTGCAAAGCTGAAGAAGTAGTATATGAAAACTGTAAATATGCATGCATGCTCTCACTGAAATTACCCAATTCTTTTGGTTAACCCTTTGGTTAACAATAACTCACTGACGCTATCCCAAATATCGGTAGACGCAACCTGCACCGACGGGACCGTCAACTGGGGAGACGCACCTCCTGGTCCAGTAAAGATGACTACTCCGAGCTCATCGTTCAAGGAGGAGCGACCACTGAACCAAACAAATGTGAGTATGATCTGATCCCCCTTTAGAGGATTCAACTGACAAACACTGTCACACTTTACTCTAACTAGTTCTTTATACTAGTTTCCACAATTCATTTCTTGATGCAACCAAATCTCTAGTTGAATGTCCCAGTTTACTATTGCTATAGTCCATACATTCATAGGGTTCCATGTCCACATTCTAAGTTCAATCTTTTCTCAACATTGATAAGCATTCACATATTCAAATATCACTTGCATAATATCCACTACCCTATGATGCTGTAATACAATAATATGCTCAATGGAAAACCATAGACATAAAAGTGATTCAAAGACTTCGATAGCACCACCACACTGTAGGATGTCGAAGACTAGAACCAACGTCACGAAACCGTACAAACATTAGTCTATGCGACTCGATGCGAATAGGGCTAGAACGAAGATTTCTTAATTCACGCATCGTAGGTCCGTCGAATATCAATTCGAACTTCCGAGCACGTCTGACCTTCATTTAGAAAGGAATAAAAGAGATTAAACGATACATTCACATCTTCTACAACTTTGCATTTCGACTTTTAACTTGCATATATATATATATATATATATTATATATAATTATATATATATATTATATATATTATATATATTATATATAGTTGTTAATTTTCTATATTAAATTAATCTATGGCAGATTAAGATTTCAAAAGTTAAAATAACTCATAACTTAACTCTCTTTAAGTAGTAACATCAATCTTAATAGTTAACATTACAATTCTGTACAGTTGACTTCAATCTTAATTCATAGCTCACACTTAACTATCTTACATATAACTTAAAATTAAGTAACTAGTACCAATTCCATTCAGCAAATCCATTGCTCTCAAACTTCTTATAGAGTAATCAATATAGTTCAAAATAGGAAAGAGACCAATCTGTCTCTACTTGCTTTTAACCATCAACTTACTTATATGTATATAATATCAAACATAATTAGTCTTACTATCAATTTTCTTAGTAGCTCTACCTTAACAGGTTTAGAATAACTTTACTTCATACTTTGTCTTCCAACATTAGTTATTTTAATATTACACACATGTGTATATAACAAGAGCTGATTCTATAAGTTCATGATGCTTAGAAGCTTCAATACTTCCAAGGTCCTCACTTAACATTTCCTTACAGCAATAACATTATACCAATTCAGGAATTAAGATTGACTTATTCCAGGTTTCACTCCTTACCATTTGCACATATACACCTACATGTACATACATACATACATCTATGTAGTTCTTGTATAACTTCAAGTATTAATTCCAGCAGTAATTAAGTTTTCTTTTCACTCAGATTTCAATGATTCAATACTGGCCCTCAATTCGGATGCTCCTCCCATCACAATCAGGCAGCAAGCTGCCAACTCCTCAATTCCTTTTCAATTTCGGCGCCCAGAATTGCATCAAGGCAGCAGCTCACAATTCCTCTTCTGCCAACAATCATTAATAAGTACCGATCATATATACATATCTGCTCCCACAGGGTTTATTAAGGCTTCTACGACTTAATAACCTAAGAATCTCTCAATGAGCAATTAAATTACACCACAGCTGAGAAGTAACTAATTACCTAGTTCGAAGCTTCCCAGGTTGAGCTTCCCATTTCGGCAGCTCCAACAAGACCAAACACACTAATCTGCCACCAACCTCACCAAGTTTCAAGTCCTAGCACAAGAACTCTTTATCTAACTCTTCTCCAGGCTAAACTAACTCAATTTGTATGCATAGTATCAATATACATATACATCTAGTTAGTTCTCTAATTCAGCTCATAAGAACCCTTTACTTAACTTCTTTACACAGCAGGGAATCATCTATAACTAGGTTTAGAGGTAATCTATTTTAGATTTTACTCTAACCATTCCTTCTATGTGTATATATATATATATATAATATATATCCATATTACATATATGCAGTTTCAGCATAATTAAATCCCTATATGCTAAATTATCCATGATTTAACCTCTTATGCAGTGATTAACATCACTCTTGTTCAATAATTAAGGTTCATTCACAGCAGTTTCTTTCTTTAACATACAATTCACAACATAACTCCACATACAAGCTGCCTGAAATTTCCCTTAAGCCTTCTCATGGTATTAAGAGCTCTAATACTTAAATCTGCGGCTTAGATCTCTTAGAATGTAAATACATAACCTCAAACCAGGAAATGCATGGTTTCTCATTCAATTTCACTTCTAATCCAGGAAATACCTATGTGCTGTCCATGATACAGCTTTCTTAAGCTTTCTATACTTTAATTATCATGAAACTCCAACTAACTTCCTGTGAAGTAAATAAACTCAACTCTAACCAGGATTTGATCAAAGTTCCTTAAAATTCAGCTCTACCAAGCTTTTCCCTGCTCCAAAATCCTTCTTTCTTCACCATCAACGGCCAACCTTAGAGTTTAGGAGAGAGAGAAGAAACGAAAAGAAGATGAGAGGAGAGGAGATTTCTCAACACGTAGCAATTGGGGCTGAGCTGGCTGTAGATAAGACCAAAAAAAACTGGCAACTAAACCCCACTACAAGCTGTAATTATCTCCTTTAAAAAGTAATTCTGTTACAAAACAGTCCAACAGTCCTTGCAGCTTTACAGTTCAGTCCCTGCACTAACAGCAGCTGGCAGCAGCAGATTTTCAGCTCCTTTTCGCATCTAATTCCTCCGAGTCCATCCAACACTTCCAAAAATACTAAATACGAGCGAACTACCATTAAGCTCGAAAACAACCCAATTTTATTTGGCATTATTTTGATCCATTTGATCAAGCTTAGCAAATAACCAAAATCCGACATATTACATCTAAGCATCTCGAATTTGCCATTAACTACCTCGCACTTCCAAAATAATTCGGAGTTACTATAATTAAATTCATATCTCACTTTGATCGGCGTAGGTCGAAGTTAGCGTCATAATCCAAAAATCCCTTTCAAGTTAATTTCGTGCCCGATTGTGCCGGAATACTCAATTACATTTAGAGAACATTCCACACATCCAAAAACACTCTGGAATGATACACATCCATTCAAACTTCACTTTGATCTCCAGAGAAAGTTAGCATCGTAACTCAAATTTTCCATATATTACAAATCTACGAAACAAATTGTAGTTTTTATTCCCTCGTCATGCGTGATGCGATGGCGCGTGTCGGATCGGAAAATCCGCGGAGGATTTTCAAAAGACGCAAAATGTTTATCGCTTGAGGGGTCGAATGGCAAACGCGATAATTTTGCAAAAGTCTTAATATTTATGCTGCCGAATTGGTGAGATACGGCATGGATGAGTATTGTGTAAAATACGCGTGCTGTGAGCGGACTTGATGAAGAATATTACCCTGCGAGGACTATTATTTGCAAAATGCACTTATGTGTATAGGTGGTTGGCACTAGGGTTTCATGATTGAAACAACTGTTGGCCTCCTCTCTTACCTAAACTGGCGCCCAGCCGTCACACTGCACCCATCCCTCGACCCGCCACGCAGCCTCGGCCGCCGCGAGCGCGCCGATCGGCCGAAAGCCACCCCGAGCACTTCTCCATCTTTCTCTTTTAACGTATCCAACACCTCTCGGTCTGAGTACGCAAGAAAGTGCGGCGAAAGCGCGAGGCATCCTCACATGTGGAGAGGGCTACCTCCGCGCCATTCCCGCCGGCCTCCGTTGTACACCGCCGCCTGCACACTCCTCGCTGCTGCGCGACGGCAAGCCGGCCGACCAAGACCGAGTCGCCAGCCACTAGTATGTGGCCCCGTGCACGCCCGTACCCTCGGTCCCGCCGCCCTCGGTATGGCCTCCGGGCGGTTGCTTCGCGCGCATCGCCGCGCTCCCGTCGCGCGGCCGCGCTCTCCTCTCTGCGGACCGCCCAGACCGATGTGCGGCGCGGGGCGAGCCGAGGCTAGCTCTGCTACACGCGCCGCCGCCGTTCCCCGCCGGTCGATTTGCCCTTCTCCACTCCGGCTAGACGGTGCCGCCGACGTGCCCCGACCTTTCTCCGCGCGCCGTATGGCCATCGCCACCTCTGGAGGCTGCGTATGAACGCCGCCGCTGTCGGTTTGGTCCAGCACCGCCGCGCCGTCTTCCGCGCTCGTCCGGCCGGAGCACCGGCTCCCGCCTGTCGTCCGGCCCGCTCGTTCGCGCCGCGCCCCCACCGCCGGAGCTCCCTGTCAACCGTGGTGAGCCATGCTCTCTCGGGTTGTTACAACAGGCGTCATCAATGCCGCCGTCGTCGCCGCTCCTCGCCCTGTAACGACGAGCCACGGCCTCCTCTGACTGGAGCAGACTCTCCCTGGCGCCTTGCCCGCCGGTCCGGCCGCGCCTGCCACCCGAGCCCTGCCTAGCTTTGTAGCTTGATTTCAGCTTTCTGTTGCATAGTCTTCCAGTTCGGTTCACTATCCAGCGACCCGAGGCTGTTCGATGCCCTCGGTGGTGACCACGGCTGATTAGTCTGTCATCTTGATCACAGTGCTCACCTTCAATTAGTAGTCAGTGAGCCCTGCTTCAGCGAATAAACATGTTTTCATGCTGTGCGCGCTGTTCGCAGATTTTCGCTGTCACTCCCGCCGCTCTCCGCTGTGGCAGAAATTGCTCCAAAAGGTGAGCACGGCCCCGCACGTCGAAACCTGTCAGTGGTTATTTGTTTCGCTGATTGGACTCTGGTTTGCAGCGAATGACCATAAAAGCGCCGAAATGCCATGAAATAATGCGATTTCGGTATCGAGTGGCCTTTTATGCAACTTTGTCCGTCGTGGCTGCTTTTGGCAGCTAAAGTATGGGGCTGAGTATAAACTCCGGCTGTGTCCATAGGGCCCCGACTTTGCGAAGATCGAAAAAGGGATTCCGGTGCGTATTTGTCGCAAAATCCGCGACGGGAACTGGTTCAATATTTCCGACATGTGTCTCGGGATGATTTATTGTGTCGCTGAGCCTAGTTGGCCGGTCACGACGTGTCCCTTCGAGGGTTCAGAAATGACGCAATGTGACGCGACGGTGGTTCGCGGTCATCAAAATAGAACTTCGGGGAACCGGTTCGAGCGATTATCCGACGATAATCGTTTTGGAGTGAGTTAAGGTCTTTTGCTGCCAGTTCGCATGTAATGATATTTAGTGGCAGCGGTTCGTTGACGTAGTACGAGTCGTGAGTTCCGGGACAAGTCCGTGGGCCCGGCAGATGAGTTCGATGCGGTTTTCGGGACTTCGTTTGTGTTCGTAATCGGTTTTGGAAACTCGATCTCCGTGGTTTATTTGTGGCGGTTAATGCTTTTAGGGTTTCTCATGTGTGGGTTATGACACTAACCAGATTGGACCTCCTTAGGTCCTAGGACTGTTCTTTTTGCAGTCAGGAGACAGGCGCGACAGTTGTACAGGTGGGGTACTGCGATCCGACTTGGTATATGGTGAACGCTAGGTGATAGTTTCTTACTTCGCTCTTGTTATTATTCGTGCTTTATTATAATGTGACTTTGCACTCTATGTTTACATTAGACCCCGTTGTTTGATTATACTCTACTCAGATGTTTCCATGCTTGTATCATTGTGAGGAGTATAGTCATCTGTATGTGATACCAGTTTCTTGTTGCTTACTATTAGCTATTCTGGCATACCCTGTTTCATAATTTATTTAGAGCGATTCTGTGGATTATCATGAGATTAGCGATCTAGTCGGTCGATTTCAGTATTCAGTATTGTGACCTATTCGGTAGTTTCCTCGACTTTGTTGTCTGATAGCGTTGAGGTCGGTATAGCCTGAGGTGGGATTGTCGTTAGTTGCCGAGGATGATTATACTTTACTCTTAATCCTATACTCTGTGACATATGGTCAGATGTTTCATATCCTAGTTGATCTGTATGTGTCAGTCTTGTGGTTCATTGAGCGTATTTGCAATATGTTTGAGAGATGTCGATTGTTGTACCATCCCCTAGTTGACCTGAGTGGTGGTTTTATGCTTCTTTACAGTTGAAACGACGCTACTGCGTCGTGGGCCCTTGGGCGTACAGGATGTCGGCTGAGTTGCCGAGCGGTTGACATTGAGCATATTGATTTGATCGCCCATACTCGGTGGCATTTCACCGAACAGCTGCGGTCTGATCCCCGCAATGTGTTTTCTTTCGGAAAAGTGTTGAATATGGTGAAACCGTGAAGCCCTAGAGGGTTATATGCACCTGGAGATAGTTAGTGGCCTGGCTTTGAGTCTGCGGTGCTGATTCCAAAGGCTCATTGGATGTCAGATTGGACTTTGCGAACTTCTTGACGGTTGACAGCATCGATGTCATACAGTAGCAGTCGTTGCATCATACTTACATTCATACTTTATATGGTCTTGCTGTCTGATAGTAATATTCATGTAGCTTTTGGCTTCCAGTGTACAAGTAGCAGGTGCTCGTTATTCAGTCTAGTTCTTACTTTCTTGTCAGTTTATGCATATCTGTTTTAGTATAGTCTGTGCTCATATATCTTCACATCTCTTCGTTTACTATGTTCCCTACTGTATTCCCATGACGTCGTATTTTATATAGCTAATCCTGATCGTCGGGAGTACCCCGCCTTCTCGCTTGCGGACCGCTGGGAGGGGAGACATGTTTAACATGTTCTCACCTCCCCAACTTTTTCATGGTATCGCGGCGCCGTGATAGTGGACGCAGACGTGAGGTAGTGGTGTAGCGTGATAGAGCTTCGACACCAGGTTATTCTCGGTATAGTATATAACCTTATTATTTCAGGTGTTATAGCTTAGATATATTATGGTTCATATTTTTATTAACATTTGGAAAATATGGATTTTCGTGAATGTAATAAAACCGGTATTTCTGATTTTGTGAAAATAAAAAGCTTTCTTACCCCCGCGATAGCATTTTTACAAGTAAATAAAGGTTTTCGCGTGTAGGAAATCAGTTTTCAAAAGATTTTCTGTGGATTTTGCCATCTTTAGTATTTCAAAACTGTTTCCTGTGGTTGAAAACATTTTAACTGATCAGTGCTGGGATTTATGCCATAATTGTGAATCTGTGGTATGGTGTAATGAATATATATATACGTGTGGTTTTCCTGTATTTCGATTTGTTGTAGGTTGGTTAGGATGACTCTTGTATTGTTGCGGACGCCGTAGCAAAATACAGGGAACTCTTGTCGTGTGAACAGTGTGGATTCCTGTATTGTGGCGGATCTGGCATACTCTGGGGTCAGGTTTTCAAAAAAAAAAATTCAGACCTTTATCCGCTTTGTTTAATAACTGAAGAAGACGACGTGGCGTGACAGATACCTGGCATACTCAGTTCGAGTGTACGCCAGAATGCATCTCCGGAGTCGGCTTTGCTTTTGCTTTGGTGTCCTCATGCCAGTTGGACTCTTGCTCTCCACAGACCAGACATTTCAATATACATGGCTTGCACGAGGGCAAGCTACAATCACAAGTGAAAGTAACTAACTATAAATGAAATTCACTATCATTTAAAACTTTTAAACTGAACTGAATAACTGAAACATTTAGTTATATACATGCTCTTTAATACATTCATTTACATGTCTCTGTACATCAAAATATCTCACATGAACTCAAAATGGTATGCTACTAGCACACGAGTGTCCACTAGCTAAGCTGCTGGGCTCTTGCCGCGATCCTCGGCCATACCGCTCGCGCTGGAATCTGTATGGTTAGTGGTGTGAGAACTACTAAAAGTTTCCAGTGGGTTCGGCCGCCGACCTCGGCGACTCACCCACTAGGTCTATTCAGGCATATGTAGGCAAGAAAAGTAAACAGATAGTAACCAGCTATAACATGTAACTACTACAATGCCTGTGCAAAGCTGAAAGTAGTATATGAAAACTGTAAATATGCATGCATGTTCTCACTGAAATTACCCAATTCTTTTGGTTAACCCTTTGGTTAACAATAACTCACTGACGCTATCCCAAATATCGGGGAGACGCAACCTGCACCCGACGGGACCATCAACTGGGGGAGACGCACCTCCTGGTCCAGTAAAGATGACTACTCCAGAGCTCATCGTTCAAGGAGGAGCGACCTACCTTGAACAAAACGAATGTGAGTATGATCTGATCCTCCTTTAAAGGATTCAACAATAGACAATGTCACACTTTTACTCTAACTAGCTCTTTATGCTAGTTCCACAATTCCATTTCTCGATGCTAACCAAATCTCTAATTAGAATGTCACCAAGTTTACTATTGTTATAGTCCATGCATTCATAGGGTTCCATGTTCACATTCTATTATTCATATATTCTCATGGTTGATAGGCATTTGCATAATCAAATATCATTTACATAATATCAACACCCTATAATGCATGATTACAATGTAAATATGCTCAATGAATTATCATAGACATAAAAGGTGATTCAAAGACTTCGGATAGCACCACCCACCTGTAGGGATGTCGAAGACTAGAACCAACGTCACGAACCGTACAAACATTAGTCCATGCGACTCGATGCGAATAGGGCTAGAACGAAGCGTTTCTTAATTCACGCATCGTAGGTCCGTCGGAATATCAATTCGAACTTCCGAGCACGTCTGACCTTCATTTAGAAAGGAATAAAAGAGATTAAACCGAAGTTACATTCACATCTTCTACAACTTTGCATTT